>NC_069144.1:47599855-47640880 GCF_943734635.1 Anopheles cruzii | reverse complement strand
ACATCGGTACACTGGCGGCGCTGTACAAAGATCGTCCGATGTCGGCCCTGGATACGGCCGTCTATTGGGTCGAGTACGTCATTCGGCACCGCGGAGCACCGCATCTGCACTATCAGGGGGCCAACTTGAACATGTTCCAGCTGGTGCTACTGGATGTGTACGCATTCCTCGCGACCGTCCTCCTGGTCGTTTGCGTATTGATCCGCTTCAGCTTCCGGAAGCTCAAGCGGGCGATTTTTGGTGGCTCACGCAGTAAGAAGCCACAATCCCAAGACGGGCAGAAAGCGGCGAAGAAAAAGGTGAAGAAAACGTAATCTTCAGCATAGCCCCGTCTCGACAGGTGCCGCCAACACCCACATTGTGTTGCATCAGCTCAGTGTTGAATAAAAACAAGTCTTGCCGTCGAAAGCGAAAGGTGTCGCTTTGCGATATGATGCAATGTATAGGGTGTGATGACACCTTAGCTTTGTCCTCGCTTGGTCCTCGCTTGGTCCTCTTATCGACGCGAAATGAGCGTGTGTGGTTGTGTGCCAAAACTGACAGATCATGCTCTGGCACCGGCGTGGTCATCGTCGTGGGACACAATATTGAATCCAAACACGCGTCTATCTGCGCCGCGATATGGAAGAAACGGGTTTGGGTCGCTCTCCATTCGTGTTGGGATGTCGTGCGGTCAGTTCTCGGGCTGGTATGCGTTGGTGTGTGCTTGCCCGAGAGCTTATCGTGGCAACAAGTGGCCCGCGGCTTCCATGTAATCAGTGTCTCTCTCTCAGCTGGGTCGCCGGGCGCCGGGCCGCGGCCGCGGGCTATCTAAGGGTTTGTGTGCCGGGTGTGAGTTTAAAAACGTAACTCAACTACGCGCGGACCTTCATTGGAGCGCCGACGACGGTCAGAGACGAAAGGAGACAATATATCGTCGTACACATCGATCGTAGCTTTGAAGGGAAGATGAGGTACCCGGTAATGACGGTGTTGACCTTCGGTGTGCTGGTGGTGCTACTCGGCACCGGTGTCCATCGGGCTGAGTCAGCAAAAATTGTGTGCGTCTTCCCGACGGCCAGCAAGTCGCATGTGCTCGGCCTACAGGCGCTGCTTAAGGAGTTGGCGAGGCGGGGACACGAGGTAAGTTCACGGCTCTCGATTGATCGACAGGCCAAGTTAATGTGTACTCTGTGTTCCCGTAGGTGACGATGGTCAGTGCGTTTCCGCTGAAGAAGCCACCGAAAAACTATCGCGACGTGCACCTGCCCATCGAGGACGCTTTTTCGTCCATCATGAAGGACTTTATGCAGGGCGGAAGTCGCAACATGATGAAGCTGATGCCGAAGGTGCTGCACTCGTCGCTGGAATTGTCGAACATGTCGATCAATACGCAGGCGTTCCGGCAGTTAGTTCGCGAGGAACAGTTCGATCTCGCGATCGTGGGCTACTTCATGAACGGGTTCGTCATCGGTATCGGCCAGCTGTTCAATTGCCCGACGGCAATGTACTTTGCGGAAGGCGTTTCTTCATTTACGAACGTGGTTGGCAATCCGACCGAGGTAGCGGCCGTGCCGCACATGATGCTGGGGCCCCGGAATCCGATGACGTTCGTCGATCGGGTACTCAACACGCTGATGATCAGCGGGGAGAAACTGATGGTGCGATACATACAACACAAAACGCTGCCCTACTACGAGTATGTTCCCCAGACGGGGCGACGCGGGACAGTTCTTCACTTCGCTACTTACGCTCCTGTCTTTGCGCTTTACTTTTAGGTCCAATTTTCCAACGGAAAAGGGCTACCGAAGCTACGACGAGACGATGCTGAATGTGTCGCTGGTGCTGCTGAACAGCCACTTCACACAAACCGTCCCCCGAGCGTACCTCCCCAACATGGTGGAAGTGGGTGGTCTGCAGATCAACGCCAAACCGGAACCGTTGCCGGCGGATTTGCAAGCGTTTCTGGAGGGAGCGGGCGAACACGGTGCCATTTTCATTAGCTTCGGCTCGAACCTTCGCAGCTCCACCTTGCGGCAGGACAAGCTGGATGCGATCCTCGGTATGATCCGCAAATTGAAACAACGTGTGATTTGGACCTGGGACCAGGACGATATGCCCAATCAGCCGGCCAACGTGTTCATCGGCAAGTGGCTCCCGCAGGACAGTATTCTGGCGCATCCGAACCTGCGGCTGTTCATCACCCACGGTGGGCTGGGCAGTATCACCGAGGCGATGTACCACGGGGTACCGATCGTGGGGATACCGATGTTCGGCGATCAGGTCGGTAACGTGGGTCAGGCCGTGAAGGATGGATGGGGATTGGAGGTTAGCTTCGACACGCTGACGGAACCAACGCTAACGGATGCCGTTCGGGAGGTGTTGGGCAACGGGCAGTATCGCCAACACATCGGTACACTGGCGGCGCTGTACAAAGATCGTCCGATGTCGGCCCTGGATACGGCCGTCTATTGGGTCGAGTACGTCATTCGGCACCGCGGAGCACCGCATCTGCACTATCAGGGGGCCAACTTGAACATGTTCCAGCTGGTGCTACTGGATGTGTACGCATTCCTCGCGGCCGTCCTCTTGGTTGTGTGCGTATTGATCCGCTTGAGCTTCCGGAAGCTCAAGCGGGCGATTTTTGGTGGCTCACGCAACGAGAAGCCCCAATCCCATGACGGCCCGAAAGCGACGAAGAAAAAGGTGAAGAAAACGTAATCTTCAGCATAGCCCCCGCCGCCAACACCTACATTCTGTTGCATCAGCTCAGTGTTGAATAAAAACAAGTCTTGCCGTCGAAAGCGAAAGGTGTCGTTTTGCGATATGATGCAATGTATGGGGTGTGATGACACCTTGGCTTTGTCCTCGCTTGGTCCTCTTATCGACGCGCAATGAGTTGGCATGTCTGGGGGCCATGACTTGGCACAACTTGGTGCGGGTTCCCACGAGAGACCACAGTTTATTGTTTTTCCGATGGTCATTGTGTTGTTGTTGATAAGGAAGATTTTAATATCAAAAAATCTAATACCCGCCGCCGGACACCGTGTCTCGCATCGTCTCGCTGGTGATTGTCGTGTGCCGATTGTGATCAATTAACGTTGTAGTGGACGAAGGCGGCCACAGCACACAACCATTAACGGGTTCTTATCGTCACACACGACAACAACAGCAGGAACGAGCGACGGCCAACACCAACACCAACAGGCGACCGGAGAACCGATTTAACTTGAAGTGCCGGAGTGCGCTTCAGTAGGGATTGAGTTATTCAAACAGATCGACCCGCGGGCGAGAACGTTAGTCCATTGTGAAGTGCGTAGAAATGAAGCTCGTGTTGGGTGTGGCCATTGCCGTTTGCGTTTGCATTACGCAACTGGAGGCATACAGGATTCTGTGCGTGTTTCCTAGTTCCGGACGTTCGCATGTTCTCGTGGGCCAGGCACTACTGAAGGGATTGGCGGAACGTGGCCATGAGGTAGAAGATCTATACCTAATGCAATGTGACTCTATATCGTATCCTTGTTCCCCGCTTCCCACAGGTAACGATGGTGAGCCCCTTCAAGCTCTCAAAACCGGTGCCCAACTATCGTGAAATCGTCGTGAAGAAGGTCGATCTCGATAGCATGGCGAAGGACTTCCTGCAAAAGAACACCGGCAACTCGCCGTCGACGATGATCGCACTCTTCCAGAGCCAGTTCCAGACGGCCGAAATGGCGCTACAGGACCCACAGTTTGAGGCGATCAAGAACGAACACTTTGACCTCGTCATCATGGGCTACTTTGTGGCCGACTTTGTGCTCGGCCTTGGGCCCCACTTTAACGCCCCGACAGTGGTCCTGTTTTCGGCTGGCCTCACCAAATTGACGGCCGACTTTGTGGGCAACCCGCGAGCCATATCGACCGTACCGAGTGTGCTGCTCGGTGGCCGCGGTACGATGGGTTTTACCGACCGTCTCAAGAACTTTCTCGTCGCCATACTCGAGAACGCGGTCAGTGCGGCATCGGCCCACTTCCAGGCGGCGTATTACGAGCGGAACTTCCCGTCCGATCGATACCCGCCGTACGCGGACGTGCGCAAAAATGCGTCCCTCGTGCTGCTGAACACGCACTTCTCGCAAACGATGGCCCGCCCGTACCTGCCGAACGTGGTCGAGGTCGGGGGGTTGCAGATCAAGCCGAAACCGGACCCGCTACCGGAGGACATTCGCGAATGGCTGGACGGCGCGGGCGAATACGGTGCCGTGTACTTTTGCCTCGGCTCGAACCTCAAATCGGTCGATCTTCCGCCGGCCAAACTGGACGCGATTCTTAAAACGTTCGCCAAGCTTAAGCAACGCGTCCTGTGGAAGTGGGAAAGTGACACGATCCCGAACGCACCACCGAACGTGCTGTCGAAGGCGTGGCTCCCGCAGGACGACGTGCTGGCGCACCCGAACGTGAAGCTGTTCATCTCGCACGGCGGCCTCGGTGGGACGAGCGAGGCCAAGTACCACGGGGTGCCGGTGCTGGGCATTCCGATCTTTGCCGAGCAGGACCAGAACATCCAGGCGCTGGTCGACGAGGGAATCGCCATGATGCTCGACTACCAGCAGCTGGACGAGCGTTCGTTCTCGCGCGCCGTCAACATAATGGTCCGCGAGCATCGGTACCGCGAGCGGGCGAAGGAACTGTCCGCCATCTACCGGGATCGGCCGCAAAGTGCCATGGATTTGGCGTGCTACTGGGTGGAGTACGTGGCCCGCCACCGGGGGGCCCCGCACCTTCACTATCCCGGCGCCGATATGGGCTTCCTCGCGCGCGAATCACTCGACGTGATCGGCTTCCTGCTGGTGGCCATCTATCTCACGCTGAAGGCAGTGAAACTGGTGATCGCGTTCACCTGGCGGAAGCTTTTCAGACGCTCCACCAACAGCAAAGTTAAACAAAATTAATAAAGCTCGATCGGATTGTGGATCCGCCCGTTTGATTGCTGACTTTTCTGTCCCGTTTTTTTACCATCGGAATATACCCGGCTACCCGGCCGAGTCGAGCGCGAGGTCATAAGGTTTAATTAAACGGAAACTTGGGTTTTGCGTTTCGCGCGCGATAAGATACGGCCGCCGGCGGCAATCTGAAGTGCTGCTTGTCGGGAAGATAGCCTAATTGCGACGCTGTTAAACACCGACGACAGCGGGGCGGATAGCGGGGTTGGAAACAGTGCACCGCTCGTTGACAGTGAACGCGTGCCGTCACCGAATGCATCACTCGAGGCACACATACACGCGCGCGCGCGCACGAAAAAGAAATATGAAACTCAATCCCGTCCGTCACTCACCTCCTGGAGGGCCTTCTTGTCGAACGTTTTTGTACTCTGCAACGTGCGAATCACATTCTTGGCCCCGTCGACGACGGCCGCCTCTATCCGGAGCCGGTGGCGCAGCTCCTCGATGCGGTCCTCCAGCGACGTCTCGAGCTCCTGCTGCGCTTGCTTGACCGATGAGGTCGCCGCCGATGCCGCCGATCCCGACCCGTCGCCATTCTCCTCCGACAGCGACTTGGCGTTGAGCTTGTTCTGGCGCACCTTCAGTATCTTGAGGCGCAGGTACTCGATCTTCGCCTTGGAGTCGGCCAGCATCTGGTGCGCCTCGGCCAGCAGCTTCTTGTCGCGCCCGTGGTGCCCGCTCGAGATCGATTGGATCATGTTTTCGGCCCCGTTCTTCACCTTCGTCTCGATGCTGAGCTGCTTCTCGAGCGGTATCAGCAGCTTATCGTTGATGGTCAGCTCCGGTCCGCTCGGTATGACGGTGGACAGTATTTGATCTGCGGATGGCGAACGAACAAGCGAACGAAGGTTAGTTGCCGGCCGGTTGCTGGGGGATTGTCTTTGGATTGTGGGGAACGAAGATTAATCTCTATCCGAATGTTGTGACATGTGGCGATCACCTGACAGAAGGCCGATCCGAAACCACATCACTTCGAGACTGCACCGCCGATCGTTGTATTCTATCGATCATTCGCGTAGCGGTCAATAACCTGCCCGGCATAAGCCTGATACTGAGATCCATAGCGGAGTCTATGGCAAGGAATTGACACGGGATTTTGAGGGCTAACTAAACATTACGCTGCGAGAGTTTGTTGTGTAAGCATCGCAAGTATTGTAGGGAGAGCCCCGGAACCACCCGGTAGCAAGCTAGTGCCTTCGAGAGACGCCCGGCCAGAGTGAAATGGTGGAATTACTTGTAATTGGATTATTGTTTCGAACTTCGAACCGAACCACCCCGGCCGAAAGGGGGGCGCCACGGGTTTGCGAAAACCTCTCTTTTTCCTCGTTGTTTGTGTTATGCTTCCCATTTTCCGCATCGAATCGGGGCCCCAAATCGAACCGCCGCTCGTTCGCGCACCGAGAGGCCGCGAAGTGTGCCACAGACACACCACACCCCATTATGCATGCACACGGCGCTTTTCACTGCTTTTTCCCGATAGACGCTCGGCGGCCGGCCGGTTCGCGCCCACTTCCTGTTGGTTGTGCGGCGAGCAGCATTATTGTGTTCGCATGATTGGGCGCGCGAAGTGGCAGCAGCAGCAGCTAATCAGTCTTCTCTCCGCGCACACTGCTGATGCCGTAATCGCGGTGAGTCCCCGGCGCGCCTTTTGCGCGCTCTGGCCCTTCGATGCGGGCCCACCCTTAATGACTTAATCGCGGATGGTTCGGATGCCAGACGCCTGCCGATGCGTTAGAGAAACCGGGCGGCCGTTCGACAACTCCATCGCTGTGAAGTAATACTTTCTCCATTCCGGACGATGGATTGCTCGTTGTTTGCACAGCACGTAACGGACCAAACTGTATTGGCTGGCTTCCCATCACCCGGCCGATTGAAGCAATTAATGATGAATTCAAAATAGCGTTTGAATTCTGTCGCCCCAACGATAACGAAGCGCAGCACTGAATCAGCTGTTTATGATCTCCTCCTGCGGGTAGTCTCTTGCCCAACGGCCTAACTGAAAATTCACCAAACTCACCCGGGGGGGTGGGGGGCTCTGTGGATCGCGATCGCGAGACTCAACGGATCGTCACACAAATTGGCGACGCTGTGACCCGATCGTCGGCCCAACACGTTCGTCTCGCCGGAAAGATGATGAGAAGACTAAATTAAATGCACAACTATTTTTACGGCCCCAATCGCTTGCGCTGCTGCTTTTGTGTAGGTCGGCCCGGTACGTTGGACGACCAACTCCCACGCAGCAGCCGCAGCGGTGAGAAACTCAATTTCTTTCTCCGACGCTCTCGGGTGGCCAATGTTTTCCTCCCTATTGCTTACGCCTCTCGCGCGCAATGACAACAAATGTGCCGCACATGTCGGGCCAGTGCCAATTCGGGACAACACGCGCACCACAGTGTGCGAATCGGTGGCGTCGATGGCGTCTAATTATAAATAAACAGGTACAACAACACCACCGCGGTGTGTAAAACGAGAGCGCACCAAAAACATGGCGCACAGCAAACTGCGTAATATGCGGCAGAGTACTGCCGTGGCACGGGTCGCCCGACGGTTCGCGCGGTGCAAAAAAGGGCCCACATTGCGTGTTTCGTTTGTTCCGCGCTTCACGACCGGTTCTATCGAAAATTATTACCTAAAAATGGACTCTCATCATTACTGAAGTCGATGGTCGTCGTCGGTGATTCGTTCCTTACCTTGTCCACCATTGTTGCTGCTGACACTGTTGCCCTGCGTCAGGATGATTTGGCTTTCCAGTTCGAGCAGTTCGGACTTGAGCTCGGCCAGCTTGTTGTTGCTTTTCTTCACGATCAGCGCCACGTCCGAGAGCGAGCGGCGATCGGTGGCGACTTCGCGCAGCTTCTCGGCGCCCTCTTTGATTTTCAGCTCCTTCCGTATCTCGCGCCGGATCGCCTCCTTGATCTCTTCCAGCCGGTCCGGCAGCAGGTGCTCGGACACATTGTCCGCCAGGCCATACTTGTGGCTCAGCTCGTACAGCACGGGATGTTTGATGTAATCGCCCTGTGGTCGAAGCGAGAAGATGAAAGGGGGGCAAAGATTATACTTAGATGCACAGGCAACGGAACAAGCAAATGGCTACAACAACCACCACCAGCAGCAGCTACTATGATTGAAAGGTGTACTTAAGATTGACAGCCTTGAACTTGAACCTGTCCAAAGAAGAATGGTCCACGCTGACAAATGAACTTGCGCCCCCTGGCCGGGTTCATGAATAATAGTTTCCTCTTGTGTGTGTGTGTGTGTGTTACTCCTGATAAATGGTCACAGTTTGGACAGAGTCGCTATCTTGACACAGAAGACGCTGTTGCCAGCGAGCAGCAGCGGATATGAAGCAATAGGTCACACGTGGTCGGTGGAATCGAAAAAAGAACTGTGAACGCGTTCCCGGACGACGGCGAGGGTCATAAATCTCTCCGAGGAGAGGGACGAGTACAGACACCGCCACCAAAAGACTCGTTGAGGCACCAGAATCCGTTATGTATGCTTCGCGCGCTTGTCTGACCCAATAAGGCCCAACATTCCGGGGGCCACGTTCGAGTGCGCCCGCAACACGACCACGTTTGAAGTTCGTCTCGGAAAATGCCACAAAAATTTGGGACGAGCCGCTGAATTAGGCCGCTCCATTGGGCAGCCGATAAGGAGAGAGAAATAGGGAGAGAGAGTAACGAATGAAAGTTGAAATTGACGTACAGATCACGGACTTAAACTTCCCGGCTTCGGATTTGTCTTTTTTTGAGGTGCCCATTGAACGAAGTGCAACATTGAGACATTACTAGTCCAAAATTAAGAAGATATCCATATAAATGAGGAATGAATAATTAAACATTTCAAGGCAGCAATCAGCAACGAGAAGGGATCAATGATTGAGTTTAACGTGTGATCGTAAGCGTCAATTACGACAAACAGAACAATCATAATAAAAGGAGGGAAGTACACAACAAAATTGGGAGATCAAACAACGCATTTACGCAACGCCGGAGGAAGCGGATCGACACAAAACAGAAACCTAAATAATGCGTAAAAATCTTGATTATGGAACAACATTATCTTCATCACGAAGTTGGGCTTCGAAAATCACAAAAGCTGAAGGCACGGGATGAAGGGTACCCCAATGAGAGCGTTCGCACAGCTAATGTGGAGTAGATTGGACTTTTCGGCCAACTCACGCGCGCGTGAGTGGAGAGAGAGGGTTCCGTTACCTGGTCGGCCACGGCGTCGGCACGGACGCAGGTGCTGAAGACGCGGCTCCGCCGGCGCGACTTCCGGCGGCGGCCGTTGTTCTCCGTCGTTACCACCAGTGCCATGATGACCGGGGACCGGGACCGTAAACAGATTGCTCCCCGAAAAGTCCACCGTTAGTTTCGTTACTGATCGTCTCGAAATACGCGCGTCTCGAGAAAGGAGTGTGGCAGCAAGATGGAGTTGTGTGGCACGGTTATTTATATCGGGAAATCACTTGCGAACCATCGATCCAGGATAGCCGCAGGAGCGTATACCATATGTGCCCCGCCCGGTCAATGATTGAGAGCCCCCTCTCGACCGAGTGGCTAATAAGAGCAACTTCGTGTGCCGGCACGCGGCTTTTTTCCTGTTTCCTGTTTTTGCAACTAAAGCGGAAGATATTTAATAAAGTGGCCAGTGGCCGGAGGAGCAAAACCTGCGTGGCCGGCGAGGTTTGTGTGTGGGGGTTTCAACAGTTTCACTTTCCAGGGGCGCGAAAGTACCTGCCCACGATTGAAGTCGGGCGCAACTGGGCAAACCGGAAGTAGCCCCACAACATTATGTGTCTCATTAGGAAGATGTCATCCGCGGTCCGGAGACGAACTATATAGACGACCTGACCTGCTGGCGGCATGTCGGATCGGAATGTCTTCAGTTCTCGTCCGCGCGCACAGCTTGTGGCACACCCTCTGATTTCTTTTGATTAATCGTCCGCCACGGCGAACAACAACCCCCCGACGGCAAGGGATGCAGTTGTACTTTTGCTCATTACATGGGCCCCCCTCGTGGGCCTAATGATTTCTTGGAAGGCATTCATGAAGACCTCGCGGAGAGAAAGTCATTCATTTCAGCGTCAGTCCATAGAGAAACCACAGCTCAACAGATTGTTTGAGTTCTGGCACTCTTGGAGCTTGGATCGGAACAGGGTTAAGATTGAAAGCATACGTCAGCTGCAGCTTGTGCGGGGTGCTCCCCCACCGGAAACTGCTCGTTATGAAACCGCACCCCGCTTAACAGGCCACCAACAGGCGACCTGGGAGGAACTTCCGACACCCCCCATGTTTGTTTTGCACAGACATTAACGAGACGGGGCGGAAGCTCACTTGCCCGAGGGGCTCTCCCGGGGGGGCTATACGCCGTCAAATCCCACGCTACCGGGAGGGCCAACAAAAGTTGACCAACAATGCACCTGATACCTCCGTGCGCCGCGTCTTTTTGGGGTGAATAACACCGAACCGAAGCAGAGATATCCCCCGGGCACAAACGAACTGGCGAAGAAATGTGATCTTGGAGAGCCGGGGCGTTTGGTTTGGGCTGTTACCCAACCCGCCACAAACACCGCCAAACACGGCCGCGATGTCGTCATCGAACACGTTCGTCCAGCGCGCGTCCAGTTCCAGAGGCACGCGTAATAAACGGGCACTCGCTGCGTTGACGACGGCTACTAATGGGCCAGCAGCAGCTGGATAATGGCCAACCGCGCTTCGGGAGTGTTTTGGGGTCTCGCGCGGCGCCCGTTGGCTAATGTATCGATGATAGCCTCTCCCCCCCGGATGATAGGCGGCCGATTGGCTCCTTAGGAAAGTGAAAGTATTCATTTCACCGCGGCTCTAGCAGATTAGGGGCTACGACGACGATTGGCCGGCTCAATCGGGGGGCGAACAATCGAGCGGCGCAACGCCCGGCCCTAGAGCAGGGGGCAGCCAGATAAATCATAACTGGACACTTGCGGGGTGCGCAAATTTTGCTGCCTCAAAATTGAGGAAATTGGCTCTACAACTCAAAGCGCAACTCGAAAAGTTGGAAAGGATCGATTATTGCGCTTTTTCCCGGGCTGCGCGGCCCGGGATTATTGCGCGGCCAATCGCCAGATCGTCGAAACGATTAACGAATAGTTTTGAGAAGCATAAGGCCCTGTGAGAAGATTGCGCTGCGCGTAAAAAGAACTGGAGAAAAGTGCCCAGTGGTTGGTGATGCAATCGACGCTTCGATCGCGAACTGTCACTACTGTTTATGTTTCAATTGCAACACTGTCCGTTGCTATAAGCAACCGCGGGTTGGATAAGCACGAACAAAAATGTGGCGCGCTCATCAATGGCGCCATTGATCGATGTCGGAAGTTCCGGTTTTCCGTACCCACCACCAAAAGTAAAAGTAAATCGCTCAGCACGCTTTCGTCACCCACAGGAGATTGGTTGATAATTGATTACAGTTCCACGGTTTTGTGCAACAAAGAAGCAGCACAGCCGACTCGAGACATCCACAACTCCAAACACACCAAGGAGGGATCGTGATTTGAATCCATAACGAAGTGGAACAGGAGACACACCAGGAGTGGGTGTCTGTGCTCATGCGAGATGCGCATACTCCCCCCCAGTCGCCGACATGGTGGCGGCGGCAGCGCGTGCGAAGGTGGATCATCGCGTTTTGCGCGCCAAACCCGTACAGCAGACATCCACAGACGGGCGGACCAAAGAGTCGGTTGGTCGACGGGGCGTGCAAATTCCGGTCCTTGCCCTCGAACACCATCACTGGTGGGCCATTGCCATTCACGGCCAACGGCACCTTGATTTGAATGTAAGACCGGTGGGGTGGGTAGCCGTTTTGGGTTCATCGAAATGGAGACCCCCACACGGGGAGGCCGCCTCCCTCACGATCACGGTTCGGTTTTTTGTTTTTAAGTCCACTAGTCACACACGTGGGTGCTGGTGGACTGCGTGGGAGCTGGGCGCTACGTTGCGCAACCACAGAGCAGCGAGAGAGAGACAGAGGGAACCTTAGGATACCTTGATTGCGGTTGTGGCGATATCCACCTCAATTAAGTAAAGACCTGCCGCCCCGTTCGAGAGGAACTCCTATAGAAAAGGTTCCTCCGGGTTCAATGGGCACTGGACTAATCGCTAAGCAGTTACAGGTCACTATCAAGAAACAGCCAGGTCTTATCTTATCTACTGCGCGAGATACGCCGCATGTTTACGTGAAGCAACAGCAGCCACAGCTCAATGAAATGCCACACACGGCACAACACAACCGTGGCCACGGTGGTTAGTAGCAGTAACTGTGCAGAAGCCAACAGCACACCACCACATCATGAAACAGCAATAATCTTTAGTTTGAGTTGGCTGTAACACATGTTTGTGATTATTTTGCGTGTCGTATTCGCCATTTTGCTCTCGTTTTCGACGGATAGCATCGGTCCTCGGTGACGTCATCGGGATTGGTTTGCCGAGTCCGTCCAACTTTTAAAGAAACCAAGCATATGGAGCATTTTAAACTGTGTGTCCCTTTCTTCTTCGACGGGCCTAGTCCCTCCCCGGCCATTTGCCACACAACTCCATAAGGCGCCACACACCATCCCCACACAACACAGCCTATCGATCGCTCACGCGGATCCATTAGGTGTCCACTCTATTGGTCACCTCTGATCAGCAGCGGACACACTCTCCGTTTAAAGTCCCAACGAACGACCACCTTTAAAACAGCAATCGACACACACTTCACGGGGGTGAGCACTTCCTGCGAGCACCAACACCACGGGAACACTACCGGGTGGCATACCCACGGACGAAGGCGAAAGTACCACGGTCCGACGACGACGATACGGACACAGATAACACACAACCCCGCCGCCGCCGCCGCCGGCTTATTTCGACACGGTGACCGGTGACTGCAACCACATAACCCACAACAGTGTGCGGGGTGGTGACAGTCCGGGCAGTCCGGACAGTCACACGTATCGGAAGAATTCTAATAACACACATTCCCCGCCCGGGCCGGTTGGCTGTCATCGGCGGCCCTGTCTGTCGTGGATATGGAGAAATTGCTCCCCCGTATTGATTGAATGCCGTGTCCATAATCGGCAATCTCCCATTAGGGACGAGGGGCCGGGCCACTGACGCCAGGACGAAGCCAGGTCCGACGAACGACGACGATGTCTGGAATGTGTTGATGGAAACTAATCACCGAGCAATCGATCTGTGATATTAAAAAAGGGTCTCCACGGGCGTTGGAGACGCCGAATGCGTGAACGATATGAGAGAACACAATAGGGATTCCTTTTTGGCTGGCAAACTGTTAGCTAGAACAGAGAGGATCACTTGAAGGTGGCCAACAAAATTCCCAGTTTTTCATTCGGAAGCCAGTTTGCCAGCAAAGGTATCTGTAATATCCGATTTCGAGAAATGGCAAACAAGTGGAGCTACCCGGTGAGTAACCATAGCAACCAGCAAGACGAACCGCCAGGATTTCAGGATGACAGTTTGACAGATTACAACCGAAGGAGCTTGTTTTGAATTGTTTACAACAACATGAATCCCAAATCAAACCACCCGAAAACCACCCTCAAATGGTGTTCCACAACGAAATGTGCCCCTATCACTGGACCTTTGGGTCGAACCCAAAATCCCAGACCGTGCGACAGATGCTCAGACACGGGGTGTGATCGATGGCTGGTGTTAAATTTATGACGCCAACGACCTGCATCGCCGGGTTCCGGAGCGCGATAAGCGTAACAACTCTTTTTTTGTCCGGACTTTTGGTCTTTGTTCGGGTAGGTAGGCTACTGGATGTTATTGCACTGCTCACTAATCACCTGGATGCACCACAGTCGCTGGCTTCCACCAGCTGCGGGACTCTTGGGACCGCCATCGTCCGGGTCGTGTGCAAATGAGCCTCGATCGGAAGAGTAGCTGGTACCGAAGTCGGATTGGATTCGCATTTAATTGATTAATGTACGATAAACCGGCCGGTGGCGAGTCTTCCGCGACAGACTTGGACCGGGGCCCGGTGCCGTGCCGCGTGCCGTGGGAGAGCCAGTTCCTTGGACCATCGCCACACGGACGGGATGGTTGGTTGCACACTCCAGTCACTTTCGATTTTGTAGCTTCGTATGCAGCGCGCGCGCCGAAGATTTGGTTGGACGACGGACGGCGCAGAAAAGTTTCCCTCTCGTGCAACTTTGTTTGCGCTCGGGAAGTTAATGTTGTGGATGGCGGTGTAGGTTGGGTCGAAGACTTTCGTCAGGCTCAGATGTGTGACGTCTGGGGATTCGGGGAGTTTCACGGCTTCCTTGGAAAGCTTCCTATAAAGGAAACTCGGCAAGAACGGTAATTAGATTTCCGGCGGCACATGATCTCGACATCGTCACTTTTCGGGGTCTCAACTCCACAGCCCAATGAAACTCGCGTGGCCAAAGTGCACACACGATAATCAACTCATCAAAATGGATGTCAGATCTCCCCTCATCGGCCGCGCGTGTTATCCATGCTGATGTTTTTATCCGCCGCCGGGGGTGTCACTGGCCGAAAGAACGCCAGAAGATCTGAAATACGGGTCCTCCAGATCCCCGGTCGGGTGGCCTACAAAAAAGACGGGCGATAACGGGTGTCTTTGCGTCTGCAATGGGAAAGGATCGACGACCCAGAGCACGGCCCCCGAAAGAAGGCTCCCGGGTGCGCGCGTGGACCGCTCTCGAGAGCCTCGGGTTCCCGCCGTCCGTGTCCCGGCTCAAAAATTACATTACCCTAGCACCCGGCCCCTCGGCTGGGAGCCCCTTTTTTGGGGTGTGTGTGTGTGTTGGGTTCACAAAAGGGCAAAAGCAAGTGTGCCGCCGATCCGTACACGGCCGTTGGGATCTGCTGCCTACTACCGGCGCAGAAAGGAATTTGTAACTTGACCCAACCACGGGGGGGATCTCCCTCCTCCTGTATGGGGTATCCGGAATAACTAAAGCCAAGAATCGTAGCACCGCAGAGTGAAGGAAGTGTCCTTTTTCTTCGTTTACTTCGGGCGCAGTAGCAGCAGGGCCGGCGGCAACAATCCAATTATCGTATATTTTATCGATACCGTGTATGGGACCGGCCCGGGAGGTCACATAAGGGTTCGGTCAGCCGCGGCTAAACGCGCTGAAACAGAGAGCATAAACACTGTCCGTGTGTGTGTGTGTCCTGCGGGGGGATAAACAGCGTCGTTATGTATACAATACTGCGGCACTGCGTGCCGGCGCTACTAGCTACTGACTTCTGCATACACGTGCTGGTTCACCCCGAAGGCGCCGGCCCCGGATGAAAGTGACCTACAGTGTGGGCTGAGTTGCGGCAAAACGGCCCCCTGTTCCATTCCGTGTTACTAGTCGGATACATTCTGATACATTAGACAGAGTAAGTGACAGACCGCGGCCTCCGCAACTGCATTAGTAGCACCATCTATCAGACGCGCGCGCCCATCGATCGCGATATCCGTGTGCCACAACTGCCTATTACTCCATCATTAATCTCTCGTCCCGGAGTCCCGAAGAAACCGGTCCCTAAGGGGCGAGAAGGAGGAGTAGTCGGGACCCTATGACGAATTGGGCCCGCACTTATATCACAGCGTCTTGAAAGAGAGATATGCTTCCTCTAATGGTTAGAGTTTGTGTTGCTAAAACTATGCGATGAAAGAGAAAGGACTTTTACTGGTCCCGGGACCGGGACCAGGGAACGTCACACTGACCCCGTCGTCGTAGGCCCCCCTCGTAGGAGGTCTTTTCAGGGTGAAAGTGATTTCTTCTGCGACGATGGCGAAACCCCGGGGACACTCTCTACCATTCAGACCAAACCTCCAGACCTTCCCAGCATCAGCCACCAGCGCCAGTGATTATCCTCTCCCCCGAGAGATCGGTCCCGGCGTGTGTAGGTGTTTTGGGCGTGGAAGATTTGTGGCCACTCCACTCAGATTCCATTCCGACGCCCCAACGGCCCTCTTGCCGGTGGTTGTAGGCGAGATACAAACTATCCACCGGCCGCACACCGGCTAGGCTGGCTGCGCGATAATTAGGGTGAAGCGCCACCCCGGCGGGGTGTTTCCCGATTGGAAAACTCGAGTGAGAAAAGCCAAACACGCCCGCCGGAGCGAACAAGAAACAATCGACCAACCCGGCGCTACCGTTCGAGTTCGCGCGACGGAAAAGTTCGAGCGCCGCCATCGATTAACCTTTTGTGTGGTGGCCATGAATTTGGCGGCACCGCCCCCGGGAGAAATTGACCCCGCGCCTTGGGAGAGGGTGTGATCCGCAAATTTCGAGACGGTTTTCAAACGGGACGACACCAACGCCTTGCTGGGGGGCAATTGGTTCACGCCCCAGAGCCTATTTCATGCCCAATAATGCTGCCGTGTGGGAAACGAACTCGCCGCTCACGACCCTATTCGGTCCATTAACCCGCACACACACTAACATCGGGCCATCGAGAAGGGTCGATTAATGGGATTCGCGTGGACCGCTAATGGTCCACTTATCGGCTGAAGCACCACGGCCCAAGAGAGTGGCGGTACATTACACAGTTCATTTTAACTCAATTTTCGGTCTGCGAATCGGAAAAGTAGTAGCTCCCGTGATGGGATTCTAATTAGATTAGAGAGAACAAAAGTGCGTTCTGGTGGTTTGGAAAGGATAAAGCGGTGGTCTGCGCGGCCAGCCCGTTCGCCACAATCCCCACCGCGCTCCAAACTATAAAACTGTTTGGGTTTGGGTTTGGGTAAAAACAGGGTGGGTCAATCTAGCGTTCACATTTTGAACTACCGATTACATGACTTTTAAAACGTCCAAATTTCATTATGCAAACTGTAAACATATAGTAAAACCTTTGAGATTTCCGAAATGGACCGCTTTACGCTTGCAGAAAATTTGGGAAATATTTAAAAATTTCTTCCAAAGTGATGAACCTTCAACTCAAACGGTACGACATTTGGCACGAAAATCACAATTCATTTTAGCTCATTTTCACTTCGTTGATTATGTTAATAAGCAGAATTGTCGTTGTTGGAGTTCGGAAAACCCGCACGTCGTGCAAAAGAAGCTAATGCACGCGCGCGCACAATCGATATTTAGCGTCCTATCTTCGGAAATCGAATAATGAGCAGAAATGGAAGAAGAGGCGATTCGGCACCATTGAAGTATTATCTTTGGTGTGCGATGAAAGATAAATGGTACGCAAAAAAAAACCAGCAACTATTGACGACCTTAAGACCGAAGTTCACATTGTCATTGCCGAGGTAAGACAACTAACAGTCCAAAATGTACTCAAAAATAGGTCGACCGAATGGGCTACTGCCAAGCCACAGCTGTGATGGACATTTGACCGAAATTGTTTTTCATAAAAGAATTTAATGAATCAACCTTTCAAATAAATGTTCAAGCATCGAAAAATATTACGCCATTTTTTTATAAACAAATGAATCTTAAGTTGACTTAAATTGGTGGTCCCTCTTGTGTTTAAAGGTGTAATGTTGGGACCACACACAGTACGGAAATTCATCGGGACACGCGCCAAAGCGGCTCCAACTCTACTAAGGGGGAAGAGCGAGAGATTGCCTATTATTATGCATTCAAAGTTGGCGGCGCCTTCTTCGTCGGTTTGTCGATGGTTGCTAGGAGTCAACTCGTCGTCGGTAGGTTGTGGCAGCAGCAGCTGGGGATGATTGGTTGTGGTTGGATCGATGATAGCCCCGCCGGGTACCACGGAATGTTCTGAATGTCCGGAGAACCGGAATGCGCGCGCCCTCGGAGTCCAGAATTTGGATTCGGCGGGAGCACACATAATTACACATCGATTACAACACGCCCCTGGCGGCCACTTTCTTGGGGTTCGGGGAGTCGATGAACACCTGACACGCGCCAGCACGGTGGCCAGCGATTTGCGCGCGCGGACCCCAAAAAATAGGCGTGTGTGGGCTGGTGCCTCTGCTGGCGCCAAATAACAACCAACCGATCGATTGTAATCGGCTTCGGGTTCCGACCGGTGGCCTGGGATTTCTTTTCCCCCGAGAGAGAAGGTTCGAAGTTCGGTTCGGTTGGCAAGCATAGAAAGCATCTCGCGTGCTGCCAACATTATAAATCCACTATAAGAAAACGGTACCACCAGACGCCGGGCCGGCCGGGCCGGGTTCGTGGGTAACGGGACTCCCGGGACGGCGTCTTCCGTAATTATTGGACTCGCGCTGGCCTGGTGCCTTATGGGCACACACACCATCTGCGCGCTCCGGATGTTGGCGGGATGTTTTCTACACAATTCATCGCCGGCTGTTCTCGCTTCGTGAGACTTTGACCGCGATGCAGCGAATCGCGGCCACTTCTTGTTGGCCACACACGCACGCATGTCGATTGAACACCGATTAATGCAACCGATTAATTCGAATCGCTCAAGCAGTAATCGGACGCAATTCGGGAACGGAATTGGGCAGGAAGTGCCCATCTCGGAGCCACCGGTTTACCGTTCGCCGGCCGGGAGCCCACCGCACAAAAAAAACCCGAAATTCTTCGCTTCACCGGCGCGCGCGCGCCGCACTTTCTTCCGCCCAGCGCGGCGACGACGATCGATGGTCCGAGGTTATTGTACGATTATTCCTACTTCACAACGCCTCGGAGAAAACGACACCACCGCAAAGAGGATCGCGCAATTTGCGCGATCCAGAAACGTTAGATTTCACAGCTTTAATTAGAGTGCCAGAGTGGGTTCTGGGTTATGGGTTGCGGAATAAAGTGGAGACCCTTTTTTTTGCTTTGCTGCTGATGCTGTGTTTTTCGCGAGCAGAAGAACAAGAATTGAGAGAACAGCAGCACGATGACGGGAGGGGAGTGGCGGGAACACATCCGGTTTTCTGGCGGTTTTTGTTCTCTGGGAATATCCCGTACAGCGAATTCGGGAATTCGCAACAACAACCAAATGGATCAAATGATCAATTCGGGCTAGTGACTTGAAACTCCAAGAAATGGTCCAGCAAAGACCGGATCAAACTCACCTAAAATGATTCATCAAAATGGGGCAATGCTTATGTCCGAAGGGGGCAAGATTCATTAAAAAGGAAAGGAGCAACACTACCCGAACCCGAGGAGTACGTACAGTGAACAGGTAACCCTTCAGCTTCGCCTTCAAGTCCTTCAGGATGACCAGTTTGCTGGACTTGAAGCTAAAATCGGTCGATTCGTGGTTGATGCTCATCTTGCAGACTTCACTACGGTTCTATACCCCAAAAACCCGTCGTCCCGCGTTCGGGTTCTCGACGATTGAAACTTCACTGTCCCATCACGGCAACAGTGGGGCCTTTTTCACACACAACACACCGACCGACGTCTGGGTCGGACACTTTATTGTTACACTTTTCGCACCCTTCGGCCAGAGAGCGCGCGCGCGCGAAGATAACATTAAACGGAAAATCAATTAACGTAATTTCACACTTTGCGAGCTGGCGAAAGAACGGACACACCGGTCAAAACAGCGTCAGAACAGCGAACACAACACCTTTCGAACCTAATTTCGATGGCCCATGATAAGATACAAGAAAAAGGAACGTTGATGAAGAACGAAGGTGAACATCTTGCGAAGAACCGCCGCCGCCGCCGGGTGACGTGCGATCGACCCCTCTGTTGACGACCGAAAACTCCTTTCGAAGCGGTTCCCCTTCGCCCTCTGGGAGCATTAAAGACAATCACGACTTACGGGGTGCCGATCCGTGCCAAAACAGCAACGAGCATTTAAACTCCCATCATTAGGCGAAGATGATTTATTAGGGGAAAGGTTTCTACTACACTGTCGTTCAGGGGGCTCCGGCCTGCAGCACCACGGACGCACTTTGCAGATGATGAAAGCATACTTAAAAATTTACTGCACCATTAACTAGCGGGCGCGAGCGAGAGAGAGACCGCCCTGGCAACCGTTCGATTTTCCCACAGTTCGCGGGCCGTAAAACACTTCACTAATCGACACGTCAATCGGCCGACCGGGAGACCGATTTGCGAACCGGAAGTACGCAAAAATCCGCTCGGGGGACGGGACGGGACCGACCACTAATGTTATGCAAACACTGGTCGGCATCCATCCTCGGCACCCCAATGTTTATTCAGTGCTTCCTCCAAAAACGAAATGGCGGCACTCCACATCACAGCGAGTCCCGAGGCCGCCACCGCACGATCAAGATTTAGCGCGGACCAAAAGGCTGACCGCCGGCTGGTGTTCCATTTTTTTTCTCCCTGCGGCCGGCCACAGATGGCCACAGAGCTATGCCGTCCGTGCCTTGTGGTCATGTACGCATTTATTTACTAATCTTCGCGTAATTGCCCTGCGGACCCCTCGGGGGGAATACCCTCAGGGGGCGCAAGTAGAAAATAAAGATGTCAACACTTTCTCTCCCGGCCAGACTAGGCATCCGGCTCCGGGTGTGTTTTGATCTATTGTTGTCCATTTCGCCGCGGTTTGCGGATATTCGAATGCTAATGCGAAAGAAAGTAGTGCGCTGCTCCCCTCATAATCTGGCGATCACATTCCGAAACCGGGAACGGGCCGGGAAAATTAAGGTTAAGCGCGCGCTTTGGGAATCACAATTTGCTCAATTCATTTTAATTCTGCTCAATCTATTTCCCTGTCGAGGTCGCTAATTTTCAAAAACCCAGCGGCGGCGTCATAACTTAGACCCTACACGATACCCTAGGCTTGGCACGCACACGCAAACTGCAAATTAAGTGCGTGTGCTGTCCCGACGGAAGTGAGGATCGCGCGGATCTCGCTAGATCGCTGGTGACAACAATCGGCGTTGTTTACGAGTTCATTCTTCTTTGATTTACGCGACGACTGTCAACGACTGTCTCTGCTTGGTGACCTCCTTTCTTGATGCTGCCGCTGGGACTTGCGGTGCGTACGGTCCGCACATGGTTCCAATTGCTCTACTCCGACTCTGCGGCGTCGCGTATTATCCACTCAAGTGCCCTCAAATGTAATGCGCCACAGTGTGGTCAAGCGTGGCCAAAAAGCTGCGGCCTGCTCTCTCTCCCTGTCTCGCTCGACTCGGTGCATTGTGGCAACCAGGAACCAATAAATTCCGCATCAAGGTCAGCCCGTGCCGGTGCGGTAGCATGGGTCATTAGTCGTCACAACTGGCCAGCGCTTCCGATCTTCGTCCGGCATCGTCTCATAAATTGGACCACTCGCGAAGTGACTTATTGAACCAGTTTTCCGACACACTCGAGGAACCACTCGATGGGCGCACTACAACTGGCTGACATTAAGACATCGAGACCATCGAGCGCGCTCGCGCAGCAGGCTCTGTCTCTGATCGAAAACAATTGTAGCCCGAAAGCTTCGCAGTCACTAGGCGATAATAATCTGGAGCAAAAGCAAGAAACGTTGACGGACCCCGCGCCCTCGGGGAAGCGCCACAGTAATTATCGTGTCGATGTCGCTATTCCACTCTCATTCGGTTTGGGTTGTTGCGACGATACATTTCCGGGTCATTTACGGACACACGACACACACGGACCGTGTGCCCGAGGGCCGGTTCGTCGCAAGATGTTGCTCTTCGTTTCACGCAGATCGCACGCCGAACAAACACGCAACGCCAGATCCTCAAATAACACACGAGAAATGATTGACCAACACGTCCCAGGGCGCCACGGGAGAAAAGACAAACGCAGGATAATGCACGCACGACACTCACGCGTAACACTTGTGTCTCCGTGTCGTGATTTCAGGCAGAGCCTCCAGAGAGAGCCGCGTACCACCGTTCGCCGCGACCGTTCCGTTGATACTAAAGTGGCCCCGCTCTTGCGTGCTTTTTTTGCTGCGTGCGCGCGCGCGCCCTCGATCGATCCAACGTTTGCCACGCGATCCAAGACGGCGTCGCTCTGGGGAGGGAAAAGCAAAACACCACTCTACCGCACAGCGAGAGAGAGAGAAGGAGGGAGAGCTTTTGGGTGGCGGGCCCACGTTGCACCGGCCGTGGGCTTGCGAAGAAATGGCCGTTGATTCGCGCGGGCCACGACTCTGCAACGCGCGGGCTTTCGGTTTCGACTGGCCACACAACCTGCCCCATCTGGCATTACGCTCTCTCTCTGTTCCTCTTTTTCTCCGTTAAATTTGTTGCTCTCCCACTTCACTTCCCTATTGCGTATGGGTTGCTACGGGGGCTATTGGCTCTCTGGGCACAACTTCGCGCGGTGCGACTTTCGTACTGTTTGCTTTTCCAATGTGTGCCTCTCTAATGATCCATTTAAAATGTGTTCAATATTTGCTTCGCATCGCATCGGACTATGGGCTGCACTTCGGCTGGGGTCCGGGCCATGCTTTTACAATGAAGCAACAGAGTAAAATCCCATTTGGTGGCTGGGATGGTGGTTTCCCATAATCGGACTCATTACTTAAGATTACGGATTACGGCGCGGAATCACGTGAACAAATGGAACAAAATGTGACCAAACAAAAACCACAGAAACTTGAGCACCAGAGCGAAAACAATCAGGCGGTTGATAAGACCAATCGGCGATACATTGCCGCCCCGGGAAAGGACGTTGGTGTGCAATCTCTCTCTGTCTCTTGTCGTACAAATGGTTCCAGAGCGCAAAAAGTTTGACCCTCGAAGTCGCCTCGAAGGATGGTCAAAAAGTTGGGCCTCCATCATTAATTATGCTCTATCGTCTCGCGCGTCTTGATTGTGTTATCTCGCGGGGTGTACTAACGTCATTCTCGCACACAAGAAACAATTTGTCTCATTAATGCCGGGATCACTCGGCCGGGCCAGTTGGGCGAGAAACTTTCAGAAGCGGAGGAGCACCCAAAACAAACCCTCGGTAGCTGGATAAATATTAAACCAAGTTCAACAACAAACTCAACATGGCCGACAAATATCGCTAAATTATGCATCAAATTTTCCCCGCACCATCTGCGCCATCCGGAAACGAACCGGGAAACACTACTTTCTATCCCGCCGGCCCGCCGATCATCCAGGCACGAAATTAATCAACTCATCCCATGCCCAATGAAGCGTTCAACAATGCGCAGCGTGCGCCATTAACGTGCCCAACGCCGCGCCTACGTGTGTCTTCGCTCGCTGTGCCAGTGCCAGGAAGTACATCGTCACAGCATAAAGTACACATCGGTAGCGAACCACCCTGTGGTGGCGGCGTTCTAGGAATTGGCTGTGTAAAGTGGGTCTGCGCGCCAACCGTTTGTGTGTCCCGGACCCGGACCTCCTCCTCAGGATCAATAGACTGGAAGCAAAACAATAGTTAAAACCACCGTTGGAACCATTGTGACTGCCTTGAAACTTTACAGACCATAGG
Organism: Anopheles cruzii; assembly: GCF_943734635.1. NCBI lineage: Eukaryota > Metazoa > Arthropoda > Insecta > Diptera > Culicidae > Anopheles > Anopheles cruzii. The sequence continues at coordinate 47,617,600 of NC_069144.1, read as the reverse complement.
GCACACTGGGTGCGCGATCGAAGAAGTTCCTTCTCAGAGTCGTTGGGATTCCGTCACCCAGGTGAAGCCGATGAAGCGACTGGGCCGCACATCAAATACCTCTAGAGTCTGTGGCTGCGCTCTCGGATCGGCTGTGGTGTTACGTCTCACGAAGCCGGCCCGGCCGCAGCCGGAACGGAGGACGTAACTGGATTACAATGTTCAGAGACCCCGTTATCAGCCCGCTAGAGAGCTCAGGTTTGCGCACACGTGGAAAATTACCTACAAAGAGAGAGAGAACGAGGAAAGGTAAGTAAGGTAAGCAAACAGCGAGTTACAATTAATTTTCCAACCCAGTCGCGGCGCGCGCGCGCGGCTGACCTGAGAAAAAATATTAATGAAAAGTTACAAACGTATACAAACAAACGCGCCACGGGGGGCTCACGGTCTGCCGGAAGCCGCCAGCCAACCCAACCGCCCCCCGCTGAGTACCCGCGGAGTAGAACATAACAAGAAACCCGTGTTCCCGGCCGTCGTCGTCGTCGTCGAGGCGAGTGAGAAAAGTTAATGGCGGTGGTCGACGCGGTAACTTCGTTACTCCATTTCCAGGGCGCGGGCGCGCGCGCATTAAACCTCATTTTCGGTGCAATTAAAAAGCGGGTAATTGGCACACGACAGCGAGAAGTTGATAGTTGACGGTTTACGGTTTATTTTCCCGTTTTACCATTTTCGGTGGTGCGCGATCTCTCTCGCGCCATATCGCTTCGATCGAAATCATCCACCTAGCGGCTCGCGAATCGCGATCGCGACGGTGTCATCAACCGACATGAACATGCTCCAAAAATTGGGGCACAATCCAAGAGGACATTGGCTAAAATATGATCGAGTAACAAAACCTTAGCTGCCGCCGATGTGTCGCTTCCGGCATTTCGCTCTCATACGAGTTTTCGCCACCCAAGCGCACTTCGCGAACCATTTCCCACCGAGAAGTTGTTTGATGTTTTACTCCTTTTTTTGCTCTGGCTCCCATCTCTTGCTTGCTTGATATGCGCTTTCGCACGCATCCGACGACGACGAGGGGCCATCCATTCACACGTTCGGGTTCGGGTTAGATAACGTGCCCGTGCCCGTGCCCGTGTGTGTGTGTGTGCGGTGTTTGCTGTTGACGCATTGTGTACGTGACTTCCGAAGGAGAAAGAGAGAAACAAGATCAATGGATCCGCGGCACCGCGCTCGATGGCTGGTGATAACACACGCAACGCGACGACGCGCCGCGTTACTCACGTGGTCCACGTTCACCGCGCCGTGGTTCACTCATCCGCCGATCCGCCCGGCGTGTGTGATGAACGCGAGATGACGGCATTTCACGTATGACGCATAAACCGCGGTGCGACGCGGGTTGATCCCATTTTCCTCGCCAAACAACACACAACCGTTGCGTCGTTGCCGGGTTTTCCGCTTTCCCACAGGAACCGGTTGCGTTGCGTCGTCGGTCGGGGCCTCGCGCAAATGAGGAAAACCATCATCAACGCCGAATGCGGCCCCGGTTGCATTCGCATCACATCCCGCGCGCTTCGTGACACAGCCAGGGCAGCCGGGGCGACGAGTTGATGATTTGTGACCTACTGACGCGAGAGCGGGCGCGCGGTGGACACTCTAATAAGTGTCTATGACTTAATTGCGTTTTCCGCGGTGTTTGCAACCGGCCAACAACAACAACCACAAACGGTTGGGGGAAGGCGATTTTGCGCAACAGGCACTACACTGGCCCGTTGGGTTTGAGAGAGAACGAAGCAGAGGAACTTTTTGCAAAGTGGCAATAGAGATTCTTCTTCGAGTGGAAAATACGCGCACTTTCTGTGTGACTTGTGGCCGGGCGGGCCACCAGAAGCTATGCTGTCTTTATCTCCTAAATTGAAGCGTTGTTTTGGCCAAAAATTGAGCGTTCTAACCTTTTGCAACAACTCGCGATGCAGCACGTCCCCGCAATCGAAGAAATCTTTAAACAAAACCTTCACATTCGACCAAACTTGACTCTTCTTCTCGTTCACATCTTCTAGGCCTCCTGAAAACATTTTGAATCATCGATAAACGCTGCTTTGGGTCATAATAGCTTCACAATAAGCCACAGTCAATAGATGTAGCCCGCGGAAATTCAAAGGTCGCGATACTATTTGAATAGTCCTCGTATGGGCTTTAGCTTTCCAAAAGACTCTTCGATTGGTATTACCGGTTGTTTCTTCAGCTGTCAGTGCACGACAGGCAAGTGTCAATGAAATGCCCATTTTAATGACATTTTCCAACATTTTTAATTTCAAAATTAAGCCACCTAATAGATCCTTCAAAGCTCTAAAAGTGACTAAATTCACGTTGGAAAGCTAAGTTTATACATTTTATCAATTATTGCAAAAGGTTTAATCTAAATCTCAATACGTTCCACTCAATGTTTGGATAAATATTAGCATTCGCAATAAAAACATTCGAAGCAGGCTTGGGGCTCAGTCCCAAATACTTCGTCGAGATCTGCGGTGACATTTTCTTAAAATAAAATTCTAAAGAGTATTCTGGAATGAAGGCCTGCTTTGGGGGAAAAAACATTTATTAGCACCGAGAATCAGCTGCTTTCGAAAATGTGGAAATGGAAAAATTGCTCGTTACCCAAGGCCCAGAAAGGTGCCGAACGGTGCCCACAGAAACCCCGCGCTACAATTGTGTTCCGTAGCCCCGACGCCGCTGTTGTTACAAATGGCGGTTCGTTAATTGTGACACACAATTTGAAAAGAAAATTCTGTTCCACGGCCAGTAATTGCTCCACTGACCGAAAACACGGTCCCGAAAAAGAAGGCAAACGGCGAGATCAGCCGGCCGGCCGGCAGGCCGTTGGCTTGGAAAATGGTTGATTTTCAATTTCCCTCTGCTTCGCTGCGATTACGGTACTTTAGGGGGCCCGGTGCCTCGGTTACACGCCGCGACTCACGTCATCGTCATTCCACAGAGAGAGACAGAGAGAGAGAACATGGCCCGTGGGAAGGATGCCACAAATTTCCCTCGGTTTACGCGTTTTTGCTCCATCGACAGCTCCAAATTGTGACACGACGACACGCCAGGCGACGGCCCGACATACCTCTCCACCTATCCCACGAGGGTTCCGGGCTCGCAGCAGATGATGGCGATGATTTGGATAATGTGACGTTGATTGTGGCCCACTGTGGCCGGAAAGGTGTAAACAATCCATTCGACAAGCTTTTGGCGAAGAAGCGGCACGAACGACCGAACGGCGAGTTTGAGAGTTGAGGGCCCAATTTCGGCCCAACGTTTTGTGGGCCACCGAGCAGAAGTAAGTAAGAAACCGAACCCACAACCCGCTGATTGAGTAATGTTTTAATTTTCTTTTAATTTTCGACAAATTTCTAGCGCTCCAATCGTAGCGCGCTTCCGGTCGCAGCCACATTCGCTCATTCGCTTTTTGAGGGTCGATTTTTACAGCATAATGAGCCCGTGGCGAAACAGCGCAAGATTGACTCGTGGCTTCGGAATTTTATTCAACAATTCGCGCGATAAGAGCATTATCAACGGTAGGGATGGCACGGCTACACGAGAGAGGTTGAACGTACTTTGCAAGGCCTAATTTAAATGAAACGCAACATCAGCTATGACATCAGCATCAGACACCAACAAATCCCTGATATGAGCGGTAAGATATTTTATTCAATTCAATTTGACCGAAACTTCCTTCTTTATAAGGTTCGTCAAATGTTTTTAAAATTTTCCGTGGTCGGTGCCCCTTTAACTTAACTTTCACTCTGTGGACTCACGCCGCTAATAAGGATCTCTAACGCGCATCATCATCGATTAACTCGCCTTCACATACGGCGGTGTCCTGGCCGGTGCCTGTGTCGCGATCCCGGCGCGACACGACGTGTATAATGATTTCGCACGACCATAAATTAATGAACCCGGATCGATTCCGTCACCGAGGACGACGTCGGACGAGCCGGGGCCGTGGGCGCGCGCGCTCAATCGTTATCATCAGCCGCCGTCGCCAAAGGATCGCAAAAAAGGAGACTTTCTCCACGGAACCAACGGACCTCTCGGGGCGGGGGGCTCGAAGCTCGGGGGACACGGACGCACTGTTTTAATCGTTTAACATTTAACGAGATTGCCTATCGACGTCGCCGGCCAGTCGTGTGGTATTTCCTCCCGGCCTGGCCAACCGCTGACGATGGGATGACCGTATTTGTTACTGCATCCGGTTGTGCGGACCGGACAGTCCCCGCCGTCCGCGATAGGAGAATGTGGCGGAGGACCAGAGAAGATGAAACACATTCCTCTCCCAGGCGATGAGCTAATCGATTGTACCGGTGGCAGTATGGGAGAGGCTGCGTGTAAGTGGAGCCCGAGACCGGACTAGATTGAGGAGACATTTTTGCAGCGAAGTTTTGTACAATTTAGTGACCGACATTTGCGAATGATAACGAACCTCGAATCTTGAGGGTTCTGCAAATGTTTGAAGGAGTTCTGCTACTTTTCAAGAATGATTCTCTTTCAGTCTGACACCGAAAGCAACGATGGACCGTTCCGGACGATTCAGTGTTCATTCCTGCAGGCGCACCGGACCCGGCGGCAATCCTGCCGACATTGTCTAGTGGTACAATTAAAATCAATTTACATATACGCCTCAACGATGGAATGCGAAGTTTAAATTAAAGACAGGAAACTTGAAGGCAGAACATGGGCGCACTTAAGCGCAGCGCCATAAACCGCTAAACGACCACAAGAAAAACTGTACCGGTGGTAGTAAGAAGGTTGTCAGCTCCGTTTTTGGTTCATATTAAGAGTCCGGCGCGATCAGATCGCGCCCCGGGGCTTCCGTGCGCGAGGATTATCGGGAGTCGTTAGTCGTCACCATTAATTGAAGTACAGCACGCGGAAGAAACCTGAACGCACGACATGCGCCTGAACTAGTTTTGCTTTTATGACCCTCCAGGTGCCGACCGGCGGACAGGTTCTTCGGCTTCGGGGCCGGTGGCGCAAAGATAATCATAAACATCGTAGATCGCAACGAGCGCCGCCTAGTCACCTATTTCATAAATATGCATGGAAAACGGTCCACCCAGTGTGCGTCCCGGTCACACGCAGATCTCACGCGCGCGCGCACTGGAAACGCACACGCAAAATTGCCATCTTGCGCGGCCAATATGTAGCATGTGTGGCGCATCCGGTTTGCAAAGTTTTCATCCCGGGCCCCGCCCGACACTTAATCTGATCCGTGCAGAGCTCTTGTGGTGCAATAATCGCGGATCACGACGTCGGCGGCGGATTGTGTCCTTTCATTAGGCTAATATTGCGCCTGTGTCTCTCCCTCTCTGTCTCTACATCAGTTCGATCGGCCCACCGAGGGTGCAGAAGCAGGAAATGGCTTTCCGAAACACCGGCCACTCGGTGAGAGGCGCCATCAAAAAGCGGACCACACCACTTCCGGTACGCCGGCGGAAACGGGCGCGACTTTCGATTTCAGTTCGCCACCCCATCGACCAGAGCTCGTTAAGAGCGGGATAATGTGTAGTGTGGCCCTCGTCCGCCTTCTCCTCATTTGCGTAGGATTTTACGGGCAAAAGGACAGGAGTGGACGGACCCACCCAACCCAATCCAGTTTCCCTCCCCCGGACTAGCGACGCGATCAGGAAGCTCCGGCCGATGCGCTGTGGGATTTAATTGATAAAAGCCCAGCAGCACCTGTTCCCAGGTGGCCTCGAAAGCCATGGGCTGCCGGCTTCCGGGAGCGGACCCCGCAAACTGGTTCGGGGCGGCGAGCGGCAAAATTATCGCGGGACACGCCAAAGGTGTTCGCCGGGCGCGCAGAGAGGCGTGCGGTTAATTGAAGGATAATTAGAAGATGGCGCAGATGAGCAGCTCGCGAGAAGGGCGAAGCGTTATCACGTCGCCATGGCACACATACCACCGAGGGGCAGCATAATGAGTCGGGCCGCGGAAGGGTGTTGGATTCCAGCGTCGCCGTCACCAAATTGCACGTCTTGTTAATAATGGCGATGCTGGAATGCGCTGGAATAGGTGCATCGTGCGACCTAATTTACGGTGGAGCGGTGCACTTACAAAGTATGCATCTAAATATTGATCTAGATAGAGAAGACACGGGCTTAGTAGTGCTGGGGCGAATAAATAATCTCATTTGAATGTGTGTTGAATAATAGTTTATTGATCAACATTCAGGTGACCGCGTTCCTCAACCGTTTGTAATCGGCCTCTCATCTAAATCCGTCACCCAATTTGGGGCTCGTTCGATCGATCGAGTTTATCGCACAGAAATGGGCCACCGCCGAGAGCGAGAGAGACTAGCAAATAATGATATTCCAAAATAAATACCAACAATGGTAATGATCAAATAAACTGAAGCACATTTCGTAATGATTGTTATGCAGCAGCAGTGCGCCATCATTTCTTTCGCGTCCAATTCAGAGGCTGCCTCCCCAGAGAAAGAGAGAAAAAGAGATGGTCATAAATCAGGGCCAGGGCCAAATAAAATTGCGCTCCAGGACACACACACCAGAACCGGGCGGAACCGAAAAACACGTTGATTATCGTCATTTTCATTGGGAAATTACGAATCGGCTGGATCGGTCGATTGGGCTTTGGGCCAGCGTGCCGGCTCAACAGCCGGCGTCTAATGGCGTCATCAGCATAAAAAAAACCCGATGGTGTCCTCCTCGACCGAGCGCTTCCTTCTGATGGTCCTTCTGCGCGTAATGGGAAAATTCCGGAGAGTCCCACCATTCGGGAAAAGCGAGATCAATTCCCGACATGAACGGCGGTTCCCAAAAGCTCTGCTGTGTCTGTGGCAGTGAAAGTGATGGATTTTCCGTACCGCACACAGCACGCGCAACACGGCGTTGCACAATAAAACCGAAAGATTTTATTGTTTTTCTTTGACCCCACAACAGCACACGAACCGTGGCACTTTCGGGAGAGAGAGCTTGCTGCTAAGGTTAAATACGACGCGAAATGCGAAATAACATTTCGAGGGTGCTGCGTTGATGGGGAGCCATTTGAGCGGGCCGAAGGTGTTGATAGACTACCCCCCAAGAGCACCGGATGCGAGCAGTGTGTGGCATGGCCACGAAGTTTTATTGCGCCAACCATCACCAGTTGGCGGCGTAGGGTTGTTAGGCGCAGTTTAAAGACCGGACTCGGCAGCCTAACTAAAAGGCAAAGTAAACTGGCAATGGACGCATAGTAGCCTCCGAGTGCGTAGTTCGGGTTGCGTAGCAACACACCGCGGGCCCTAAAAAGGTGGACCTCGACCGGGGGGTGCCTTACATACTATTCACAGCAGCTCGCCGGGATGGTGTTGTGCCACACAGCACACCCGCGGAAACGAGAACGTGTGAACCCGCTGCTCTGGCCACCGGCTACTTATCCTCCCCGGGGGGGCAGCACACGACCATTGTTGGGTGCCAGAAGAAAGAAGCGTTACACACCGCACCGCTTACTACACACACAGTGGTTTCGTTTTCACAATCGGTTGGCGGCGGAAACACTAGGAGAGGTCAAAGGTGGCGCCCTGTAATGACAACCGCGAACGGCGTACGCGTTTTCGGGGAAATGATAGTAATTTGGGGTTTGTCCGCCTAAAAATGCACACCATTTTGGAGTGTGGAAAACATTATTTTGCATCACAAATTAATAACTTGTAATCTGGGTTCCCTTCGAGATCGTGAGATTTGTTGCAGAAAACGGCAATCTGAAATGAGCAATCTTTATCAAAAAGACTGGCCGGCCTTCTGAATGAAAAGTGTGTCCAATTTTCCAGCTCAGCAAAGCAAACACTCGCACACTTTGGTTGTTTGCACATTTTATTTGGAAAACGGCACGAAAACACGATTGTCTTCCTGGGCTTTCGTTCAGTAATGGCCAGCGTTTAGGGAATACTTGAGATATTTGGATAGCTTCCGTCGCCGCAGGGAACATGGGTGTGCCCGAACGGAACGAAGCGACCCATTTACCGAAATGATAAGCTATTTTGCGCCGACGAAGACGCACTCCAACATGTCGTCGTGCCTCATCAAGTTGGTCAGTCGGACGAACGGCGGGGCTAGAGTGACTTCCGCGTTATTGGCCAAGTCATCACCGGCCTAATTGATTGCATTTCGCTATCGAAGGAGGTCAATAAATCAATTGTAGAGTATGGGAACACACACACGCGAGCATCGCGATCTAGAGGGAACTGCAATGGCAACGAAACGAATTAAAGAGTAGAGTAGGAAGACACCAGATTATGGGCGATTTTTGTGGCCTTTCGCAGAATGCAATCCAAATCCGAACCGTTCTGAAGGGAAACCAATTACGAAACCCGCGAAAACCGGTTGAACCGACGATACGAAAAACGTTTAATGTCGATGTGTGGTGGCGAAGACAAAATAAAGCATCAAATAAACCGTGTTTTGTGAGCGATTGATTTTGTCACGCCATCCGTTGAGCGCAAGAAATTGGTTCCGTCCTTTGCTTGGTCTATCTGTCCACAGCTCAGTTCAGAGATAGGCCATCAGTTTACGACGCTGTCTCACGCTACAGTCGAATCGCCATGGGTCTGCTAACTGGCCATTGCGTGTCCAAGGATTCGGCTCGAACACCCTGTCGAACGTTTCGGTAAGCGTTTTTTTGCCGGACTCCCGATAATCAATCTCACCTTTAAATGGCTACCGAATTCGCAAGACAATCATTGTCCCCCCCTTTGGGCCACGCTGTAGTGACCATGAACCCACCGTTTACACGTTTCGAACCTGACACGGCATGGGAAGATCAGCAGCACCAAACCGCGCCGGTCCGCGGGCGCGCTGTTATCAGGCTCTCTCGGAACGACGTTGTGAAACTTTAGATAACGGGTAACGAAATTCGACTTATGCTGTGCGCCCCCCGTCGTCTTGGGAAGTTTGCTCCCTTGTTCGCCCGGCCAATGACTAATCAATAGTAAACCGTGTGCTTATCACCCCCTCTTGGGCGAGCGGCGTTTTCTGAATCATTCCCGTGAGCCAGTAAAAATCGGTGTCTACACAAGAAGCACACCTTAAAATCGGAAATATATTTTCTGCCGCGCTTCCAGCGCTTAATGTTCACATTCCAACGGTTGAAAAGTAATTTGTAGCACACCGCTCGCGATTGGCAACACGGTGAACGGAACGGAGACAAATTTGGCCCGCGGATGCGTTGGCGGCACATTACTTGCCGCCGCGCGCGGCTTAGGCGAGAGGAGAGATCGTCCGGCAATTTAAAGTAATTCATACATGTGAGAGCTGGCTGGCTGGCTGGCAGCTGGACACGGCACGGACGCAGACAGCGAGCGAGCGAGCGAGCGAGCGAGCAAGGGAAGGCGATCTTCGGCTTATTTATCGCGCTGCGGCGGCGACGTTCGTGGGTCGCTTATTCGCCATCTTCATCGCCAAGAATCGTAGACGTGCGTCTCCGTAGACGGTGGCCTGATGAGGCGGGGGGCCCTTTGGGAGTCTTTTTTTATTACATACACTTGAGACGGTCGCATGATACTGCACGGACACACCGTATGTTAAACCTGTTTCCATCCCAGTTAGACTGGTCACACGCGCCGTGCCTTGAGCGATGCTGCCATAGTTCCGTCTTGGCTACTTCAGCCGAGAGACGCACCGGGTACTTTTCTGGATCATGCCGGCCATGAGAAGAAGATCGGAACACGTAATCTAACACACGTAACTGCCGCTCGATATTGGACCGAAAGTTGTCGCAACTTCTGTATTAACCTGCAGTAGTTGTTGGGGGTCCGTGACGCACGACACGACCGACCGATCAACCATTTTCTTTTGGGACCTTCTTCTGCGAATTATCTTGCTGACATTTTATCGTTTCCTCGTCATCACCGGGCCACCGGGGTGCATGTTCATGACAAATAGTCACTTTTTGACCCACAAATCGGGATAGCATGAGGATCGCAACATTCCGTGAGAAAGGGAAAATGGCTCGGTCGGTGAGCCACACTCGCCGAGCCGGGGCCAGTCTGTGGAAAAGTCTGGGATAAACACACCGGCACTGCCGTGTCCGGCAGTGAATCATGGGCCCTATTTTGGTCTGAAAGTGGATTAGGCTTGCGGCGCGGCGCGTTGCAGTGGAGATAAGTGGTGTGTTTGGAGGGAAATATGCCCGCGATCGTACCTGATAATATGAATCCGCCATTTTGAGATGAGAGTTTCGTTCCGAGCGGCGAGCTTAGCCACACGCAGCCTACTCTTTCGCTCTCGCGCTCGCGCCGATGCTGCTGTCGCGTGCTGCGCCCACTGCGATTGCGATGTTGCTGTTTCACTCACTCGCGCGCGTCCGGTGGGAGAATTCCTCTGCACACACAGCCCAGCGGCCACTCACTGACGGGTCACAGAAGGCAGGGGGAAAAGAAAAAAAAATAAAGAAAAACACTTTACGCCCCGGAGCGATCCGTGTATTTCGGAACCTTTCCGGCAGTGTTACAATTTTCACACGGACTTTCCCGGCGGCACACGACAGAAAAACATGATCAAACACGATCGAAACACTGACGCACGCACGCACTCACTGAGACGTGAGTTTTTTTCTCGTGGGGCTTTTCTGTTGTTTCGGTCACTGCACACACCTCGCACACAGCGCAAAGTGTAAACGTCACACACAGCACACCTCAGCGCGATCGGACAAGATCGAGGCCAAGCGCGATCGGTCAATCGATTAACCCAACTTCCGTTACGGCCCCAAAACCTGAGCGCACACCTCGGCGGAGGGAAATCTCACTTTCCACGATTACACCGACGGAGATACAGACGGACAAACGGTGCGGCGTGCCGTCGTTTCTCGAGAGGGAGCTTACGCATTCCGCTACACACACGCGACTAGATTGCGCTGCAGCTAGACCCGCGGGCGAGCAGAATTCTTTTGTTCCGAGCACATCCGAGTGCATAGGCGGCCTGCAACCGTTACGCCGACCCGAGAGTGCCTCCTTGGCATCGTCGCATCGGTAACCGATCGGAAACGCGAACGTTGCAACGCAGCGTGTAAATTCTCCTACTGGCAGGAAACACGCGTACTAGACGAGCAGGCGCAGGGTGCGCGGGAGGGTGCAACACGGATCCACTCGAGAGCACACGACCGACCGACCGACCGATGACGCTCCAAAGGGCTAGCTGGCGGCTGGCTGATTGCGCCGTTGGATGCCACTCGAACGCACCGAAATTCTCTGTCCACGGTGACGTGATACGACGGCGGCGGCGGTTTGTGATTGCCAAAGCGTGGCCCAAACACACCGTTGTGGCCGTGGGAGGATCCGATGAAACAGGAAACACAACAAAGAAGGGTCCGCCAGGGAGAGTGGGAGGACAAGTTGATAGACTGACGGCGGAGGAAACACGCACGCACCTAGAACCGAACAAAACCAGAACCAAAAAGGAGAGCGTTCTCGGGAAAATAAATACACTCGACAGCGAATCCGAAACTGTGATCCGTTTCGTCGGATTGGGATTGGAACGTCGAGAAACACTAAACGACGAATCACACACACACCACTGCGCCTGTGGACACGCACACATCGATGCGAGCGGTTGCGATTTGACAGTTCGAGCTTCGCTTTTCGAGCAGTTCAACCTCAAACTGCTTGTTTACGTTCCGGCAAGGTGCTCGAAAGACCCGGTGCAAAAGATACCCGTTATCGCTTCGAATTGGTTCGTAATAACTTTGCTTAATTTATTCAACTAATAACTTATCCACACAGCAGTTCGGCCACCTGTTCCGGGGTTTTCGAAAGGATCGTTTCCGGGTTGGTGTAACCGTTAGTGGGATCGTTGATGCGATCGTAGATTTGCCGGTAAATGGCGATGATCACGTTGAACGATCGTTTCTGCACCGTCGCCCGGTGTCCGCTGCTCAGAAGTAGATTCACCTGGGTCAGCAGTAGTATCTCCGGTGTTTGCAGGAACTGCTCCAGTTTGATCTACGTGTAAGATAATGACGGTGAAATGGCCCAAAAACAAATTCGCATTCATCTAACTTACCACGAAGGTCTGCAAATGCCGCTGGTCAATTTGGGTCGCATTGCCCTGCAAAACGGTGTAGATGGGACCGAGGTTGAGGTTCGCCACGAGCGATGAGGCCTGCTCGGACGTTAGCGTGTCAATCTGGGCATCCGATTGGGCCCGCAGCCTTTCGAGCCGTTCCTCCATGTATTCGTAGATCGAGATGACGCTCTCGATTTGGTACAAGGAGTTGAGCAAGTAAACTGCCATGTCCGTGGTCGGTAAATGGGACGCCGATTCTTGGACCGATTGAAGCAGCGGATCGATAACGCAGCCAACAATTTTTACTATATCCGTCTGACTGCCCGCCACCATACTGGCCACCGAAAGGATCTCTTTGAGGAGGTTTAGCAGCCGGCCCACGCTCGGTGACGGTACCAGGTCCGTTTGTGGTGGTTCGAGACCGATCCGGTTCTCGTTCGGACCCTGCAGCAGGTGCTTCACCTGGAATGCGAGGGAGTTCAAGTACGTGGTCTCGGAGAATAGCTGCATATCGGCCATGCACTGTTCGAGCTGGCCGCCTTTCACGATGCTGTTGATCATGTTTTGGTAGAACTTGATCAGATTGAAGATGGAGTACAGTATGATGGTGTCCTTTTCCGCGTTCAGTATCGTCTCGACGCGCACCCGCAGTGGATGGCACACCCCATCGGAGATGTTAACCATCGCCGACTGAACCTGCTCCGTTATGTCTTCCTTGTCGCAGTTTCGAACCAACATCTGCAAGCTTTCCTTTTCGGGGGGAAGAATCTGATGGATGTAGGCAAACATGTCCCCGATGTAGCGCTTCGGGTCGTGGGCCAGCATTTCGATCGGTCGCGCATTACCACCGGAGCCACCGATCGTCAGTGCGTCGATGAAGCTGCGCACCACAACGGACCGCCGCGCGGTGGAATACTCATCGATCACGTATTTAAACAGCACCGGCCGATCCTGCAGCCGTGCCATGGCCTCGATAATCAGCACACCCATCTCGTTGGAATCAACGTTTCGGCAGTGCGATTGCGTCCAGCGATACAACCGTTCCAGGGCCGCTTCCTGGTGCAGTGTCATCTCTTCCATTATGTCCAACGCCACCGTTTGGTAACCGCTCTGCATTAGCGTGCGGCAATCGGCATGAATGCTTTGCACACGGTCCAGCACTTGGAAAAACTCTGCCGTTATCGGTGCGTCCCGCTTCGCTCCGTACAGCATCTGGTGCTCCGCCACAGACACCTGAAAGCGGGACAGGAAACCGTTGGCAATCTTTTGCTGCACCTGCAGTTTGCCATTTTCCTCCTGCAACGTGTTGGCCTGCTGTATGAGATCCTTCGTTTGGGCCTCGGTGCTGCGCAGCTGTGACTTCATGCCCTCGACCGACTGGCTCATTCCGTTTATGTCATCGCAAATTCCGTCCAGCAATTCCTTCACTTCGCGAAATGCACCCAAAAAGCGCTGTGGGTGAAATAATGCTGGTGGTTAGTACGAAAGAGGGGCCAAAGTTTGAGCGGCTTACCTGATTTATTTCCAGACTGCGCTTTTCGATCTGGCTCCGTAAGTTGCGGCGTGACTGGAGCGTGTTGTCCTTGAAGAACGACGACAGATCCGAGAGTGCGTCGAGCGTTTCACGATCCGTTTCGATGTGCGCCTCAAGAACCTTGTTCAATCGCTGCTGGATGTAGTCTTCTTTAGCATCGGCCGCTGCCATTTTGTGGCCGCTTTGGAGAGAAATATTGAAAAACTCCGCGATCCGCAAAATTGCGTTCGTGTCTGCCAAAGTGTTGTTCTGACGTTTGTAAACAAAACAGCTATTCCTTTTTTTCCTTTTCTTGTCACTATCAGCTGTCAATTTCGAAGCGCGCGCAAAATGGTAACGTGACCGGCTGGTAATTTTGTTTTACATTTAAAGTTTCCCGATGTGGGAAACATCCTGTTTCCCTTTATTTAGTATTTAACATAGTACATACATAGTCTAAAGGTAAAGTTATACTACGCACATACACAAGCCGTGGACATAAATGTGTAAACAGACTGAACAGACGGCTCGAGGAGCTGTCAGTTAGTCGCGATTCCGGTCTTGCTTAGGAGTTTATTTGCAGTCGGCGGTTAACAACAAACGGTTCAAAGTGCACCTAATAAAATATTGCAAGCGTAGCAAAACTTATCCTCTCGCAGCTGCAGCCTCCAAACGCCGCTCAACTCGCCACGCCTGTTGAAGCTGCAGAATTACGGCCCGGTCGAAGCGACCACCGGGTTTGTCTTGGGCAAGGTTCGTTGAAAGAGCATCAAACAATTTCAAGATGTAAGCTTCAAGATGTTAACAAATGCTTCCGCCAGTCTTCCGTACGCCTTGTATAGTAAAATGATATTATTGCCTGCATTTTATTGTTGTAGTTTTCATCCGCTATCACGCGAGTCGCGCAGGACAGAGAGCGGAAGGAAACTCTTTCAAAATGGCGGCGCAATTACTGTGAAACCTTCAGAGCATATTGCGCGTCGGTTTGCCGAAATGAGCAAAGATGAGAAGCGGCCCGGATGGGTGCGGTCGTCGCCAGCCGACCTTTACTATCGACCTTGTACACCGGTATGTCCGGTTCGCCTCCATTCATCGTGCGCAGCGTGAGGCAGCACTGCTGCAACTTCGACTTCGGGTCGTTCCAGTCTTGGTTCATAATAAAGTCCTGCAGCCGCGGGAACAGACACACACGACAGAATACCTCGCAGTGCGTCAGCCCGCGGTCAACGCACATCGCTCCCAGGAACGCTTCGAGCAGATCGGCCCGATCCTTTGTTTTGAGTTCCGCCTTCGGGTTCGAATACACGGCGTACTGCGTCATGCGCAAGTCGTCGCACACGACCGCCTGCGTGCGATTGTTGACCAGAGAGCTTCGCAGCAGCGACAAGTGGCCCTCGTGGTGCTCGGGAAAGTGACGGTAAAGATACTCGGAGCATATCAACTGCAGAACCGTGTCGCCGAAAAACTCAAGCCGCTGGTTCGAGCCAAGGGTCAGATTGGTGAAGCCCATGGAACGATCGGTGAAAGCGCGCGCCAGCAGCCGGATGTGTTTGAATTTCACGCCAATGGAGTCTTCGAAGCGCGTCAGCATTTTAAGCATCTCAAACGACTCAATGTGATGGCGGTCGCCATCCGGTTCCTGCTCCTGCAGCGGATGGGGAGGATAGTTTACCCAGATGCTGTGCAGGATGGGCTCGTCCTTCCCGAACAGGGCGGAAGCGAATACACGGTCAGCCGCCGCAATGCCACCGTCGAGCAACAGAGCACCCATCAGCGCCTCGAAGCAGTTAAAGCGAGCGAAGAAGCGACGAGCGCGAAGTCGAGTCGACACCCCGACTGGATGTGCTTTGCGCATTGTTCGACGAGGAACTTATTCAACGGGCAGCACGTGTCCGGACAGCGCAGTCGGAGCCCGAACGACCCAAGGGTGTATCGCCCAAGCACCGCCACCCTTCCAAACGCAAAAGCAAAAAATGCACCCAAAAATCCTGATAAGCGCTCTTCGTCGGAAGCATCAGACACATCGAGATCGTCGGACGAGAACGAGCTGGACTGGCCGGACGCGAACGAGTGCAACATGGCTGCGCTGGAAGCGAAAATGAAGCACCCGCTGCGCCTTCACGCCGACTTGTGGCATAACGATCCCGGTGAGATGAACGATGGACCACTGTGCCGCTGTTCAGCACGCTCAGCGAACCGGAATCCGGCATGGAAAGTACCCGGGTGAGGCAGGGTTTTCGCAGTGCGCGCAACAATCAAATAACGCGAGCAAACTGCACCACTACCGGTAAGCATTCGACAAAAGCTCGTCTTTCATTGTTCTCGCGCTACTTTTGTTTTTTTTTTATGCATTTGCAGCATTACGATCTCACCACCGACCAACTTTCTCACCAAAACACCCACGATCATCAGCATGACCAGCACGAGTTCCTGTTCGAAGGGTTTTCGCTGCTGGCGCACGAGCCCATCGGCGAGCTGCCTACCTGTAAGGTGATTCGTTTCAACATCGAGTACACCATCCTCTACCTAGAAGAACCGATGCCGGAGAACTTTACTATTCGCGAGCTCGATCTGTTCGAGCGCTTTCTGTTCCGTGAGCTCCTCGAGCTGGTCGATTTTAGTGTGCAGCCGTCTGGGCCGAAAGACGCGGATAGCTCCTGCCCTTGTTATCACTTTTTGCCGCGTTCGTGCGCGATCTGCCCGACAACGGCAAGGAAGTGCTGGCAATGGCTGAGGTGCTACGATACTTGCTCGACAACTCTGGCCCACTGGTCCAGCCGGAATTGCTCGGTGAGATGATGACGATGGGGCAGGGCGAATGGCAAGACTATGTTGACTGCCTGAAGGGCATGGTGGTGACGAACCCGGGCATGAAACCGTGCTCCGTCCGCGTGGACCAGCTCGATCGTAACATCAGCGATGTGCCGGAGGCAGCAACCGCTCTCGACGCTAATGGGTTCGTGCACCCGGTGATCGTCCACTTCGGAATACGCCCGCCACAGCTCAGCTACGCGGGTAACTCCGAGTACCAGAAAGCGTGGCGGGAGTACATCAAAAACCGGCACCTCGTGGCGAACATGTCGAAACCGTCGTTTGATGACAAACGTAAGTTGGAGGCGAAGGAAAACCGACTGCTGGAGATGCGCATGCAGGGACGCATGAAGCGTAACATTACGATCGCGGTGAGCGCTCGCTCCTTTCACCGGACGGGTATCATGTGCGATATGGTGCAGCATGCAATGCTGATACCGGTGCTAACCGGCCACCTTCGCTTCCACCGAGCGCTCGATGTGCTGGAACGGGTCATCGACTACAAGTTTACGAACCGTTATACGCTCCAGCTCGCCCTTACGCACCCGTCGTACAAGGAGAATTTTGGCACCAACCCGGACCACGCGCGTAACAGCCTTACGAACTGCGGTATCCGCCAGCCGGAGTATGGTGACCGTAAGATCCACTATATGAACACTCGCAAGCGCGGCATCAACACACTGATCAGCATAATGTCGCGTTTCGGCAAGGAATGTGAAACCGATAGCAACATTACCCATAACGAGCGGCTTGAGTTTCTTGGCGACGCGGTGGTCGAATTCATTACCTCGATCCATCTGTTTCACATGTTTCCCGATCTGGAAGAAGGCGGGCTGGCGACCTACCGTGCGGCGATTGTACAGAATCAGCATCTGGCGGTATTGGCCAAGAAGCTCCAATTGGAGGAGTTTATGTTGTACGCGCATGGGTCCGACTTGTGCCATGAGCTCGAGCTACGCCATGCCCTTGCCAACTGCTTCGAGGCGCTGATGGGTGCCCTGTTGCTCGACGGTGGTATTGAAGTGGCTGACCGTGTATTCGCTTACGCCCTGTACGGAAAGGACGATCCGATCCTGCACAGCGTCTGGGTAAACTATCCTCCCCATCCGCTGCAGGAGCAGGAACCGGATGGCGACCGGCATCACATTGAGTCGTTTGAGATGCTTAAAATGCTGACGCGCTTCGAAGACTCGATTGGCGTGAAATTCAAACACATCCGGCTGCTGGCGCGCGCTTTCACCGATCGGTCCATGGGATTCACCAATCTGACGCTTGGCTCGAACCAGCGGCTTGAGTTTTTCGGCGACACGGTTCTGCAGCTGATATGCTCCGAGTATCTTTACCGACACTTTCCCGAGCACCACGAGGGCCACTTGTCGCTGCTGA
>NC_069144.1:47546734-47599655 GCF_943734635.1 Anopheles cruzii | reverse complement strand
TGCCGTTATCGGTGCGTCCCGCTTCGCTCCGTACAGCATCTGGTGCTCCGCCACAGACACCTGAAAGCGGGACAGGAAACCGTTGGCAATCTTTTGCTGCACCTGCAGTTTGCCATTTTCCTCCTGCAACGTGTTGGCCTGCTGTATGAGATCCTTCGTTTGGGCCTCGGTGCTGCGCAGCTGTGACTTCATGCCCTCGACCGACTGGCTCATTCCGTTTATGTCATCGCAAATTCCGTCCAGCAATTCCTTCACTTCGCGAAATGCACCCAAAAAGCGCTGTGGGTGAAATAATGCTGGTGGTTAGTACGAAAGAGGGGCCAAAGTTTGAGCGGCTTACCTGATTTATTTCCAGACTGCGCTTTTCGATCTGGCTCCGTAAGTTGCGGCGTGACTGGAGCGTGTTGTCCTTGAAGAACGACGACAGATCCGAGAGTGCGTCGAGCGTTTCACGATCCGTTTCGATGTGCGCCTCAAGAACCTTGTTCAATCGCTGCTGGATGTAGTCTTCTTTAGCATCGGCCGCTGCCATTTTGTGGCCGCTTTGGAGAGAAATATTGAAAAACTCCGCGATCCGCAAAATTGCGTTCGTGTCTGCCAAAGTGTTGTTCTGACGTTTGTAAACAAAACAGCTATTCCTTTTTTTCCTTTTCTTGTCACTATCAGCTGTCAATTTCGAAGCGCGCGCAAAATGGTAACGTGACCGGCTGGTAATTTTGTTTTACATTTAAAGTTTCCCGATGTGGGAAACATCCTGTTTCCCTTTATTTAGTATTTAACATAGTACATACATAGTCTAAAGGTAAAGTTATACTACGCACATACACAAGCCGTGGACATAAATGTGTAAACAGACTGAACAGACGGCTCGAGGAGCTGTCAGTTAGTCGCGATTCCGGTCTTGCTTAGGAGTTTATTTGCAGTCGGCGGTTAACAACAAACGGTTCAAAGTGCACCTAATAAAATATTGCAAGCGTAGCAAAACTTATCCTCTCGCAGCTGCAGCCTCCAAACGCCGCTCAACTCGCCACGCCTGTTGAAGCTGCAGAATTACGGCCCGGTCGAAGCGACCACCGGGTTTGTCTTGGGCAAGGTTCGTTGAAAGAGCATCAAACAATTTCAAGATGTAAGCTTCAAGATGTTAACAAATGCTTCCGCCAGTCTTCCGTACGCCTTGTATAGTAAAATGATATTATTGCCTGCATTTTATTGTTGTAGTTTTCATCCGCTATCACGCGAGTCGCGCAGGACAGAGAGCGGAAGGAAACTCTTTCAAAATGGCGGCGCAATTACTGTGAAACCTTCAGAGCATATTGCGCGTCGGTTTGCCGAAATGAGCAAAGATGAGAAGCGGCCCGGATGGGTGCGGTCGTCGCCAGCCGACCTTTACTATCGACCTTGTACACCGGTATGTCCGGTTCGCCTCCATTCATCGTGCGCAGCGTGAGGCAGCACTGCTGCAACTTCGACTTCGGGTCGTTCCAGTCTTGGTTCATAATAAAGTCCTGCAGCCGCGGGAACAGACACACACGACAGAATACCTCGCAGTGCGTCAGCCCGCGGTCAACGCACATCGCTCCCAGGAACGCTTCGAGCAGATCGGCCCGATCCTTTGTTTTGAGTTCCGCCTTCGGGTTCGAATACACGGCGTACTGCGTCATGCGCAAGTCGTCGCACACGACCGCCTGCGTGCGATTGTTGACCAGAGAGCTTCGCAGCAGCGACAAGTGGCCCTCGTGGTGCTCGGGAAAGTGACGGTAAAGATACTCGGAGCATATCAACTGCAGAACCGTGTCGCCGAAAAACTCAAGCCGCTGGTTCGAGCCAAGGGTCAGATTGGTGAAGCCCATGGAACGATCGGTGAAAGCGCGCGCCAGCAGCCGGATGTGTTTGAATTTCACGCCAATGGAGTCTTCGAAGCGCGTCAGCATTTTAAGCATCTCAAACGACTCAATGTGATGGCGGTCGCCATCCGGTTCCTGCTCCTGCAGCGGATGGGGAGGATAGTTTACCCAGATGCTGTGCAGGATGGGCTCGTCCTTCCCGAACAGGGCGGAAGCGAATACACGGTCAGCCGCCGCAATGCCACCGTCGAGCAACAGAGCACCCATCAGCGCCTCGAAGCAGTTAAAGCGAGCGAAGAAGCGACGAGCGCGAAGTCGAGTCGACACCCCGACTGGATGTGCTTTGCGCGTTATTCGACGAGGAGCTTATCCAGCGGGCAGCACGAATCCGGACAGCGCAGTCGGAGCCCGAACGGCCCAAGGGTCTATCGCCCAAGCGCTGTCACTCTTCCAAAGCGCAAAAACAAAAAATGCACCCAAAAATCTGATAAACACTCTTCGTCTTCGTCGGAAGCATCAGACACATCGGGATCGTCGGACGAGAACGAGCTGGACTGGTCGGACGAGAACGAGTGCAACATGGCTGCGCTGGAAGCGAAGATCAAGCACCCGCAGCGCCTACACGCCGACTTGTGGCATAACGATCCCGGTGAGATGAACGATGGACCACTGTGCCGCTGTTCAGCACGTTCTCAGCGAACCGGAATTCGGCACGGAAAATACC
This sequence comes from Anopheles cruzii, assembly GCF_943734635.1. Classification (NCBI taxonomy): domain Eukaryota; kingdom Metazoa; phylum Arthropoda; class Insecta; order Diptera; family Culicidae; genus Anopheles; species Anopheles cruzii. The sequence goes on along the minus strand of NC_069144.1, from coordinate 47,597,087 downwards.
CGGGTGAGGCAGGGTTTTCGCAGTGCGCGCAACAATCAAATAACGCGAGCAAACTGCACCACTACCGGTAAGCATTCGACAAAAGCTCGTCTTTCATTGTTCTCGCGCTACTTTTCTTTTTTTTTTATGCATTTGCAGCATTACGATCTCACCACCGACCAACTTTCTCACCAAAACACCCACGATCATCAAGCATGACCAGCACGAGTTCCTGTTCGAAGGGTTTTCGCTGCTGGCGCACGAGCCCATCGGCGAGCTGCCTACCTGTAAGGTGATTCGTTTCAACATCGAGTACACCATCCTCTACCTAGAAGAACCGATGCCGGAGAACTTTACTATTCGCGAGCTCGATCTGTTCGAGCGCTTTCTGTTCCGTGAGCTCCTCGAGCTGGTCGATTTTAGTGTGCAGCCGTCTGGGCCGAAAGACGCGGATAGCTCCTGTCCTTGTTATCACTTCGTGCCGCGTTTCGTGCGTGATCTGCCGAAACGGCAAGGAGGTGCTGGCAATGGCGGAGGTGCTACGATACTTGCTCGACAACTCTGGCCCACTGGTCCAGCCGGAATTGCTCGGTGAGATGATGGACGATGGGGCAGGGCGAATGGCAAGACTATGTTGACTGCCTGAAGGGCATGGTGGTGACGAACCCGGGCATGAAACCGTGCTCCGTCCGCGTGGACCAGCTCGATCGTAACATCAGCGATGTGCCGGAGGCAGCAACCGCTCTCGACGCTAATGGGTTCGTGCACCCGGTGATCGTCCACTTCGGAATACGCCCGCCACAGCTCAGCTACGCGGGTAACTCCGAGTACCAGAAAGCGTGGCGGGAGTACATCAAAAACCGGCACCTCGTGGCGAACATGTCGAAACCGTCGTTTGATGACAAACGTAAGTTGGAGGCGAAGGAAAACCGACTGCTGGAGATGCGCATGCAGGGACGCATGAAGCGTAACATTACGATCGCGGTGAGCGCTCGCTCCTTTCACCGGACGGGTATCATGTGCGATATGGTGCAGCATGCAATGCTGATACCGGTGCTAACCGGCCACCTTCGCTTCCACCGAGCGCTCGATGTGCTGGAACGGGTCATCGACTACAAGTTTACGAACCGTTATACGCTCCAGCTCGCCCTTACGCACCCGTCGTACAAGGAGAATTTTGGCACCAACCCGGACCACGCGCGTAACAGCCTTACGAACTGCGGTATCCGCCAGCCGGAGTATGGTGACCGTAAGATCCACTATATGAACACTCGCAAGCGCGGCATCAACACACTGATCAGCATAATGTCGCGTTTCGGCAAGGAATGTGAAACCGATAGCAACATTACCCATAACGAGCGGCTTGAGTTTCTTGGCGACGCGGTGGTCGAATTCATTACCTCGATCCATCTGTTTCACATGTTTCCCGATCTGGAAGAAGGCGGGCTGGCGACCTACCGTGCGGCGATTGTACAGAATCAGCATCTGGCGGTATTGGCCAAGAAGCTCCAATTGGAGGAGTTTATGTTGTACGCGCATGGGTCCGACTTGTGCCATGAGCTCGAGCTACGCCATGCCCTTGCCAACTGCTTCGAGGCGCTGATGGGTGCCCTGTTGCTCGACGGTGGTATTGAAGTGGCTGACCGTGTATTCGCTTACGCCCTGTACGGAAAGGACGATCCGATCCTGCACAGCGTCTGGGTAAACTATCCTCCCCATCCGCTGCAGGAGCAGGAACCGGATGGCGACCGGCATCACATTGAGTCGTTTGAGATGCTTAAAATGCTGACGCGCTTCGAAGACTCGATTGGCGTGAAATTCAAACACATCCGGCTGCTGGCGCGCGCTTTCACCGATCGGTCCATGGGATTCACCAATCTGACGCTTGGCTCGAACCAGCGGCTTGAGTTTTTCGGCGACACGGTTCTGCAGCTGATATGCTCCGAGTATCTTTACCGACACTTTCCCGAGCACCACGAGGGCCACTTGTCGCTGCTGCGAAGCTCTCTGGTCAACAATCGAACGCAGGCGGTCGTGTGCGACGACTTGGGCATGACGCAGTACGCGGTATATTCGAACCCGAAGGCGGAACTGAAAACGAAGGATCGGGCGGATCTGCTCGAAGCGTTCCTGGGAGCGATGTACGTTGACCGCGGGCTGAAGCACTGCGAAGTATTCTGTCAGGTGTGTCTGTTCCCGCGGCTGCAGGACTTTATTATGAACCAAGACTGGAACGACCCGAAGTCGAAGTTGCAGCAGTGCTGCCTCACGCTGCGCACGATGGATGGAGGCGAACCGGACATACCGGTGTACAAGGTAATCGAGTGTACCGGACCAACGAACACGCGCGTCTACTCGGTGGCGGTATACTTTCGCGGCACGCGACTGGCCTGCGCGAATGGTCACAGCATCCAGCAAGCTGAAATGAACGCCGCGCAGGAGGCGCTTGAGAAGTCGAAAGATCTGTTCCCGCAGCTGGACCACCAAAAGCGTGTGATCGCGCAGAGTCTGAAACGCCAGAAGGTGCCTCAACCGACCCGATCCACCGGTGGAGATCGTCGCTGTTCAACGAGTGGGACGATGAGAAGCGAGAACTGTGGCAGCGAAAAGGGCCGAAAGGGTAGTGCCATTTTTGCTCCTCGCGACGCCGGACGTCTACCGAAGCAGTACCAAAAAAATCGGATCAACCAGTCCGACAGCAGCGACAGTAGCTCAGACGATAGTTCGAGCGGCATTGGTAATCCTATTAAATTTAAAAGCGCGGAACAAAAACCATCCACCGATTTGGTTGATAAGGACACTGAGCGCGACCGGAAACCGGAACCGTTGAGAACATTGAAGCCTCAGCAGCTCGTAACCAAAGACGGAACCAAAGCAGCTGTGGATATCGACGGTTGCAGCTCTATTTCGGATGAAGAAGAATTTGGCCTGGAAGATATTTCCGACTCCGAGTCGCCTCACCCTTGTTCGAGCCAGCGTTCCGGTCTTCGCAATTCGGTTAACTATTTCGCCATCGAGGGAACAGATCCTTTGTCGTCGGACACGGAAACAGACAATGTCGATTAGTTTTAGCAACGTTTGCTGCTTGCTGCTTATCGAACCTGTGATTTATGTATATACTGTATGGTGGCTTCATAACTTCCACCACCTTAAATTGACCTATCCCACTTCAACACTGATGGTTGAATTTGCATGGTGATTTGTATTCTGAATTGGTTTAATTTCGTTCGATGGATGGAATGAGAACGAGCATCCTCTCGGAAAGGGTCCGGGACATTCTCCTTCTCCGGCGCTGGGGAAATCAGAATTTATCTACTTCTCGTTCTAATCCGACGACTCGAGTTGCCTTCCTGAACTTCGAATGCGTTTCTTCTTCTGTTTCTTATCCGGCATTATAACCGCCGAGCGGTCTTGTCCTGCAAAGTTTTGATCGGGACTTACATTGCTTACAATCAATCATCAATGCATTGCGTCCCAGTAAACTCTAAGTTCCGTTCTCTGTCGTCATTGGAACAATAATAATAAATCTCGCCAAGAAATCCTCAGCGTTTTTCTGTACAAAATAATTGAAACTTTGAAAAGTTACTGCCAGCAGATGAAAAACACAATGCACCAGCTATTGGTTATGCTAAACTTCGGAATCTTTTCACCCGACCCTCGTAAATGACCGCAAATCAACTGATCAAATATGTTAGTTTATGGTGATCAGCGGATACATAACGACACACATTGGCCCAACTTTAGTTTTGTCATTTGTAAACAAAAATTTGAATAGTGCACCACAGAGAGTATGCAAATAAATGCTCCCTGGTTCGTGCTTCAACTCAATAAAACCCAACTTCCAATATGTGCCTGTACTGTCGCCAAACGTCTGTTTGGCCACATCTGTTGAGATGTACAAAAATGGCACATCCAAAATTAGTTTTGAGGAGTATTTGAATTATTAAGTTATCAAACAATGCACATATGGCGGACAATTTGGGCGCCGTTGTTGCGAAGGGATGGATGGAATGAGAACGAGCATCCTCTCGGAAAGGGTCCGGGACATTCTCCTTCTCCGGCGCTGGGGAAATCAGAATTTATCTACTTCTCGTTCTAATCCCACGGCTCGAGTTGCCTTCCTCGTGCATCCTGTCGGCTGTAAGAAGAAAGAAGTCCGCCGATGACTCCGAAAAGCTTCCCAAGAAGGAGAAATTTCGCAGAGCTTTAGTAAGACCACAATCGCATGGAAGCGACGGAGAACGGCGTTCTGAGAGAGCGCCATGCTGCTGCCGGATACAATTTCCCCCGAACACGGTATCCTGTGCTCTTTCGTGTCCAGCTCGGCCGAACACACGCGGTACACTCGGTTAGTATCGTTCGAATCGCTCTAGTATGATTCGTTAGTTAGTATCGTTCCAATCGTCTACCGTGCCACATGGTTGTGTGTTCTGTCGCAGCTGTTGTCCTCGCGGTCGGTGATCGCGCGGCCTATTGACGCACACGGTGCAGTCGAACCCGTTTGAAGATTAACACTTTGCCGTAACCGGTTGTTAGTGTAGTTGGCGGTTCGTTTGTGTGTTCGTTGGGCTGCATTGTGCTGCACGGTTCGGGTCAGGATGGAAACCCTCCGGGCGTTCCGGGTGTGCACCAGTCTAATGATAATTGCTACAACACTTGTGCGCCGGCCATGAACGGCCCGCTCGAGTGCGACGGTGGTCCTCCTGCGACACTAGGCACGCTGGCACCAGTGCGTTAGTGCTCTCGGGGAAGATGTAAGAGTGGCACACTCCAGTGTCCCTAGCGAAATGTGTGTGTGTGTGTAAAACTCAGCTACACCACGCGCCACGTGAAGCGAGTGAAGTGACGAGTGCCTGCCGAGAGCTTTCCTGTTGACACAGGCCCGGGAGTTCGTCGGATCAAAAGTCAGGCCGCGGTCGTCACTACTACTGCTGCTGCTGTTGCTGGCCAACAGGTGAGGATGCCGGCCTTTTACAATGTGTGGCAATGGGGCAAAGGAAAACAAATTGCTGTGTTATTTCAAATTGCCTCTACTGAACCGCGTGATTTCCTTTCCGAACGATCAACGATGATCGATCAATAGTTTAAAGCGTAAAAGTTTGCGTTAAAAAACATACCGGCAATCGGCGATCGGTGCGAGTGTTGGTGTTTGCTATCGATGCATTGAATACGCCTTTGACGCCCGGTTAACAAACAAACAAACCTAGCGCAAACCTGGCTGTGTGTCCATTGTGTTACGCTCCGCTGTCTGAAAATAGACCTCGAGGCGGCGACTAGTGTCCTTCGTTGCCGTTGAGACTTTAATAAACAGATCGCGTCACGGTGCCTAGGTTTAGTTATTTTGCGGACCACCTTTATGATCGATTTGTTTGCATATTGTGTTTTGCATTTAAAAAACTCTGTGCCCCATCTGGATTTTTCAGGCGCGTGGTGTGCATGTTTGGTAAACGGATTTACGAGCACCGCACGTGGCGTTCGAAAGCGTTGGACATCGCGCTCTGATGTTTTGTTAGTTTCCGGTTCAGAATCCGACCATTGTTGGCTGAACGGATGATGATTTCAACGTTAACTAATTAAACACCCGTTGGAATGAAAACAGACATCCGGTATGCGAGACTTTTTTTTGTGTGAAAACGTAACGATTTTATTGCGGTAAATTTACGTAGCTCTACAATAATTTGCGCGTTGTTCGCCGATCTGTTTAATTATTTACGTACAGCGTTAATGAAAGGATTATTTGCCCGCTCCCATTTTGGAGATTAACGCCCGACCGCACTTTAACTGCCACGCGCCGTTCGTTTTAATTACAAAGTGGTTCCGGCGATTGATTGGTTCCTCAGCCGGGTAATCGACGCCTAATAGGGATTTAAACCACCCGGCAATAATGAACCAAGGGTGCCAATAAAAAGCAAATTATGTGCTCCGCGTAATATTTGCCGTCTGAGCGAATCGTTAAGCGCAATTTTCGTCCCATTCGGTCCCCGGAATACCACCTTCAACCTCTGTGGAGGGCTACTTGCCATAAAGTTGAAATGTAGAGACCATTGGACTCTTTTATGTCCTCCCTGAGTCGGGGCGAGAACTCCTGACACTCTGACTCGTCGTCTAGGGTAACTGTTCACACAAAAAATATGAAAGTGGATCCTTTTTATTTCCGCTCCCCAAACGGAACGTAGAAGTTGGGAAGCCGTTGCGTGTACCGTTGGAACGGTGAGTGTGTGTGTACTAAAATCTCCATTAACAGAAATTATTTTTTTAGTCTGGACTTCTTTTACGGCCGGTACATCCTGTTTCGAACCGGTCCCTGGTCTTTATCGAGCCCCCGTGGCGTTGTGAAGTTAATTAGTTACTCTGGAAGCAATATATTAATTTCCTGGCGGTCTCCCGGGTGATGTATCCTGTGGGCTTATATGGGCCACCTTTCAATACTTAAAAATGCCAACAAATTATTTTTTTTTCTTTTGAGGTATCATTATCTTTCGCGCACACTCGAAAATTGCTGCCGAAACTAGCGCGACAGTCCTATATTCAATAGAGAGAGAGAGAGAACCGGAATGAAGTCATTCCCACCTAGCGTTCACCTGGAAACAGGCTCTACTTAAACCCATGCAACGTGGGGTCGGCTGTTGATGTAAAAAGGTCACCACGATTGGGTGTGATTAATAAGGGACCAAGATTGCACGCCAACGGAGTCGTAGTCCGGTCCCGCGTTGGGCTTGGCGAACCCCTTCATCGAACGAATGAATCGATTTTTTGCTTCCCTTGCCCGTCGATAGTGGACGATACCACCCCCGATTGGGGTAGCTTTTATGCTCGAGGATTAATTAGCCCATCGAAAGCGGATCACGCCAAGCGGACTGCGGGTTCCAGGTGTGGTGCACGTCTATGCTTCGACCCGCCAAAACGGGGTCTATTTTTGGTCCCGCCGCCAAAGTTCGTCCCTGACGCTGGGCTAGGTGTAATACGCAGAGTAGACACAGCCATCGAACGGCAGCTCCGGTTCCGGATGTTTGTGAAGTTCTCTCTCTTCGGTCACGGCGGTCACACCACGTCGCTATTTCGAAAAAGGGGCCCCCGAAAAGTAAGTTTTGCTGTTTCGACGGTACGGTGCAAATGTGATCCCGCCGTCCCTCCGGATGGTCGGTGACATCCTCGCACGGTTTTGGGTCAGCTTTGCGTCAGCCAGCGAGCACTCCAAACGGAAGCTGGGGTGTTGTTTGTGCGTTCAAAGCACTTCACGGGGCAGCGACAAAGAAAATGGTAAGATCCTTGTCGCATGGCGGTTGGGCTGTGATTCACAAGCGTTCGTCCTTTTCGGTTGACCTTTTCTGCTGCGCATTGAGATACAAAACGCGCTTCGCGTAGTACGGAGCAAGAAACATGTAAACATTATTTAAATCCCGTCATTTTTTTACACCTTGAAGTGCTTTGGAAATGCCGTTGGAAACAGTGCTCTTGTCAAACAATGTTGTTTTTTATGGCGAAAAAGGGACGCTCTCTCTTTTATAAATACAAACGAGATAAGGGCACAAAAACGACTTAAGCGTTAACTAGATCAAGCACGTGTCACATTGAAGTAGTAGGCCATGGGCCATGGAATCACCACCACAGGACTTTCATGCCCATCAAGTGGATAACTATTTCTCTTCACCAGCAAAATTAATTAGAAAGCTTGCCGAAAACGGTAAGACCAATCCTAGGTGCCAATCTGCGCTCGCTCGCGAAGGATTAGCTCCACATGCCTGGTCCCTGAGCACCCATCGAGTACAACACTGGGGCTACCGGGGAGTACGAATGACATTTGCAATTAAATGCCACCGACACTCGTCGGTTGGAAGTGTGATTATGTTAATATTACTCTGCTCTTACTCGCAGGACTCGTCTAGCTAGTCCATCGCCAGATCCCGGAGGTCGTTCGCTGTTCCGAGGTCTGAACAGCATTAAGCATTAAGGGTATGAGCCAACACCGCAAGAACCGGTCGGAACCGGACGGAACACCCGCCAAGGGTGATCCGTTTCCATCGAACCGGGAAAGCGTTCGTGTATGCGTTCCGTGGAGTGGCCCGGCCCGTCCAGGGTGAATAATTAAAAACCTGGGCCCTGGGCCGTGACTGTCGACGGCGACTGTGATCCGTGTCACGAGTTTTGTTTTTTGCGCTCCCAGCGAAGCTCCAAGCATCGCGAGTCTCACCACGTGGGGGCAAATACCTCTTCACGCTTTGCGTTTAGCGGCTCCTCTAGGCGAAGCCCATGTTCATGCGGGATCCTGACATGCTCCATAACGTCCGCTAGAAGACCACAGTCGAAGGGGGTGTAATTTCTTCAGGGATTGCTTTGTACTGCATGCTGGCGTGACTTGCCGTGCTCGGAGAGCGCTGTATACCCTGGGGCCGTGGTACGACACGATACCCTTTTAGTTGGTCCCGCAGTGAGGACGAAGCCTGTCAGTTGACGTGAAGGCAAAGGCGGATGAGGATGGATGCAAAGAAGTCGCCGTCGAGCCTTATCCCAGAGTGGGCTCCCGTCGTTGGAAACTATCGCCCGTTGAAGAATTTCCTCCCCCCGGTTGGTGCTGCAGATTCGTGCCTTGAAATTCATCCTTTGCTTTCTCCCGCGAAAGCACGGAACCGGAAACGATCGGTGTTAAGGTGCAGTGCGTTGTTTGCTTTGCAAAAATATTGACAATTCACAGGGCGACTCTTAAGGCACCCGTGCTGCGAAAGGGGGCCGCTCATTAACATAAAATCGATTTCAATGGCCACCACACGACTGAGTGAAAGGTGAGAGAAGGTGAGTCTTGCTATTAGGCAACGCGCGCCCGCGTCTCGTGGGAAGTAACAAAATAATCGATTTCTTCTCGGAACGCCAGGGAGGTAAAAAAGGGTAGACGAAGCCCGGCCCGGCGTCGCGGCGGAAGTTGATCGATGGAGCCGGCAGAACGGCAGTAAATGCGGATGCCTGCTATGTTTGGCCCCGAGCACACGCCAGCCTTCAGGACGAAGAAACGACACGGCATGCTGTAGGTGATGTTCGTAGCCAAGAGCAACAGACAGCACAGGTTGCTTTGCATAAAAGGTGTAAACGCTCTGGTCGCCGTCGTCGTGTGGTGCTATTTGAGCCCTCTCTTTGGGTGTTATGAAAATGATTTGGCAGCATAAACATAAACCTTACCGTGCATATATTAATCGACGGCACCGAACCGATGGCTCGGCCGAAACAAAAGGTGTTCTGCCACTGGAAAGGGATTGCATATTTAGCAGATACTTGGATGCTAATCTGCGATGGAAAATGAAATTAATTTAAAATGCTACGAAAGTTCTTCAATATGACCAAATTCCGGTAAGAATTTCGCTCGCTGATTATTCATATTCCTGTTAATCAGTGTCAGTTCATTCCCGGAACCCGCGTGGGAATACTGTTCTTTCGAGAAACGTAAACACCGAAGTAGCTTGCCGGATACGATTTGTGTCCGTTTCAACTAATGCGGATCCTACGATGACGTGCGGTCTGCGGTCATAAATTACCATCGCCCCAGACAGCCAGCCAACCAGCCATCCAATTGCGGCCAATCTCGTTACACAATATCGACAGCGTTTTGGTTTTGCTCCTTAATCTATCTTCATCTAACCGACCCGAAGGTCGCTGGAGTTGGGCCGATACACGAAACGGAAATGTAGCACCCAAAAGGCTACGATAAAGTTGCGGTAAAGTACTCTCAGCTTTGTTTCGAATCGGGTACCGCAAGCCGAGAGAATATATTGTTTCGATTAGAAGCCGACAGTGCCACACTCCACCGGTCAGCGAACGGTCTGCTGAGAGGAAGGACTATGGCTCGACTGGAGCCCGATTGCCCTGGGAAACCAGGCTAATTGCGATTCCAGGTGGAGATATTTTTATGCTGATTAATTCAATTCACTTGCTTCAATTAAATTCATTTATGCTTCACGTTCGTCGCGACAAACCCCAGGCACGAAAATTAATTCCCAACCCTAGGGTCAATCGGCGCGAGTCGCGCGATAATATCGATTTTTCCCTGTGCGTTCGCGTGCCTCGTCCCGGGGAGCGGGTATTAAGTCATAAAAAGGAGTAAAATTAGACACAAGACATTCTATTTGTTCTATTTTTAATTTTAGGAAATTCATGCACCGGTGATTCAGCGAGCGGTGGCTAATTTGGGAACGTCGACGATGTTCTGGGACCCGCGAATCAAACGATCGATCGCTCATGATGTGTTCCAGGGCAGGTTGTGTAGGGGTAGCAGGAGGAGGAGCATAAGTTGCAGCAAAAAGGTGCCGTCCCAAACGGTGGCCTTATCGTCATCATCATCATCATCATTAGGGATGCCGCCGTGTGTCAGCAAGTTCGTCTGTTCGTTTCCTGGAAAAGGGCCCGACCGGCAGCGTTCTGGTAGCGTTGCATAATGAGACCACGGTGGGCAGGTGAGAAGAAGGCTAGAAGTGTCCTGCTGCTGCTGCTGCTGCTGACGGTCACGCGTCACGCATTCTCCGACAAGACACTCCGTGTTGGCTCCTATCCATTCAGTGTTCCGCGGATCAGCATTTCGCGTGTGTGTGTGATTGAGAGGTGAACGCAACTAGCCCGTGTGTGTGTGTTGATAATTTGGCCATTGGAATACTTGGGCTTGAGCAATTCCCTCGGGCGTTTCCGAGCGGTCGCGGTGCGGTGTGCGGTGTGCGGTTAAGGGCTGTGCGTGAAACAAGCGGCAAAGTGTGGCAACGGATTCGATCCCCCCCGGCCGAGGCGGGCCGCGGGAGGATACGTGATCACGGCGGATGTGCCGCGGACGCCGAGCACCAACGTCATGGAGGACACGATCATCGAGGTGGTGGACCGGGACAGTTACCAGCAGGCGCGCATGGGCCTGCCGCCCCGATACCGCTTCCGAGATCTGCTGCTCGGTGACTTTGCGTTCAACGACGACGGTGAAAGGTAAGCGTACAGCGAATGACTTTCGAGCAGCAGCCATTGGCCCTGGCATCGGATCCAACCTCCGACCGATCCGGGGCATCCGACCACTCTGGCTACCGGTTCAATTCAATTCCACATGCCAGCGGTTGATTGCATAAAAGCATTCATGTAGCAGCAGCCGGTGGGGTTGCATGGTTCCTCGCCATAAATTTTCGCTATCTTACGACGCCAACGGTGCTACCCTTTTTTTTCTGGGCGACCATTTCAAAAGAACACTCGGTCGGTCGTGTGCGTGTGCTGTGTCGGATTCTTTGTTGCGAAGGATGCGAATTTACAAAGTGAGACAAGCGGACCCCATTGCACAGCAGGTTCATTCCGTCGTCCGATTGTCGGCAACAATGGAAAACAATTCCCGGTGTAACTGTTATTGCAGAAGAATGCAAAACAAAACCTTCGGGCTGCGCACAGTGAACACCATTGGCTGGGGTGTAAAGTCCTCATCCAATTTACGTTAAAATCAATGTCCTTGCCAGATGGACGGACGCTCTGATAAAGTTAGTAGGTACGCGATCGTTGCGAAAATCGTTTCTGTGGTTTTTCGGTGCGAATCGATAACGTTACACACACACACTGGTGGCGGCCCAAAATCAGCATGACCACTCCATGAGTCGCACGCAATACTATGCTGACGATGTCCACTCCAACCCAGCGGGTACCGATGGCGAAGCTTTTGGCCAACTCTTTTTTTGTGTTTTTCGATCCTGTTCACGTCACCGACTGAGTACTTATAGTTCTTTGGCAGCTCGCACCGGGTGTCCTCGTACGGCAATTCTTGTTGCCACACGAACCGCAGTGACTTAATTACGGGCATCATGCCGTTTCGAGTTATCGAATTGTGACCACACCGTGGTGATTCGGCCGATTAGGTCCTGCCAGCCGCAAAATGTAAACGGATGCGGACGTGCGATATGGGATTCCCGACGGTGTAAGAGTATGCAGCGAAATTGCTAGCTAGCTTTCTAGTTTAGTTTAAGATTCACTCCATTTATATTTATAGTATTTCAACTAAGTCCGTTTCAATTACGAACACTGTTTGTTCGAGTAAAAGTTTACCCATATGCATAATTAGCAGTAATAATTTCTTGGCACGCATCGCCAAAGATCTGAGATTAATTCTCGAATCTACAGCAATCTACGGACCACCCTTGCCACGGTGCAAAAGTTATCCCAACTGGCAACCATCCCTTTTGTAGGATCCTTTCATGAGGGAGCAAGATGAACACAACCCGATATTGGCCGTTACACAAGAGGCCCACAATCATGGGAGTTATTGATTTTTCCTGTTTGATGAGGCCTTTTTGGTGGAATATTATTATAGAATTAGGGTGGTCACGTTCGCTTTTCTTTGGCTCCGTGGTTTTAGTAAATACGTAGCACGAATTTATGATTCAAGCGGTGCACATGCTTTTCATTTTTGGTTCCGTGCCCATCGAGGACCACCATTTTCGAACCTTTTTGGTGTGTTTTTTCGCTCAACCGCTGAAGCCATTGCCAACGGGAATGGAAAACAAGGTTACGTGCACCATCTCGCATGTTGGTTTAGGGCAATCTTTACATAAATTCGGAATTTAGCTGTCGGAATCTTAGCCGTTCGATCGGTCCCATAAAACCGCGCAACGTGTTACGGTTATGCGGTGCGATTGGTCCCGTAATTTTCAAGATCATGGACTCCTGAAAAGTGCACTGAAAACATTTGTGCTGGGTTGACCATTACGGTAACGGTGGCACTTTTTATTATCGCGCTTTACTGCTGCGCTCCTAGAGAGATCTATAAAAAAGCTGGAATCGACTTGGTGGCAAGTTGTGGCTACTTTGCTGAAACAACGACCCGAGTGACCCAATTTGCGTCCGTTTGAATGCTGAATGAGTCCGAAAGGTAGTGAAAATAATCAACCGACGGTGAAACTGAGTGCAAATCAAATCCATTTCACCACCTTCAAGGCCAACGATTTTTCGGTTAAGAAACCTTTTTGCGGCGATGGAGACCCTTCTCGGCAGGCGCTAATGCTAAGTAATCTCCCGTGGGGCTCGGTGGAATGGCATTACTTCCCCCCTCGCGTATGCACGTGCTAATGGAGCCGCTGGAAGGTACTGCAAAATGGGTTCATTGGGAAATGGTACCGGTAGGGAAAGGAGAGACCACGGGGAAAATTTATTTACCCATCGTCGAAGGCCTTTTTTGGCCCCTAGCCGATGATTTAAGGATTTATTGATCCCCTTCCGAACCTCTGGAGACAACAGCGCTGGCGCTGGTTGGCAAATATTGTTCCGAAGACTCCTCGAGTTGGACGCCAAATCTTTGGGTACTCGGGCGTTCCGACAGTGAGAGTCCCCAAATGGGACGGATAATTCGATGCCTTTCGATGTCGCTTGCCGAGGATCGATTATACTCCAGGCGGGCGAGCTCGGTCGAGTTGTTGACGAAACACGAAACCAACCACCAGCTTCGGTCCTTGGAATGGTGGAATCCTGACGCTGACATCGATACGGTGACACAATGAGGTAATGTAGGGCAAATGGAAAATCGATAACGGTTGGGGAAGCTACACAAAGTGACACTGAGGGAGAGAGAGGGGAACCCAAAAGGAGTAAAAACAACCCAGGCCGGGCCCGGCCCATTAAAGCAAATTGTTTATAATTGGAGGTTAGCACACGCGGGCAGTTTAGTCGTCGATATCGGAGATCGTTAGCATTAGCCCCGGTCGAGGTGGTAGGGGAACGCTACGCTGGGTCGATACCGACGACGATTGCGATGACGGGGACCGTGCAAAATAAGGGAACCACGTACCGAACGGCAATGTCACGGTTGACAGACTTCGATTGGATCGCGCCATCGACAGCCTTCGGCTTTGGCCCTTGGAGTTGCTAAAATGCGCACGAATGCACCCCACTCGCGGTTATGCAAATTTCGATAAAATAATCATTACATGCGTTCTGGAGCAGTGGAAACTAAATCGATCCGTCCGTCGGATTCGCTCGACTCGTAGCGTTGGTGGGATATGTTTTTTGTGGAGCCGTTTGGTGGAACTAGGAAGAATAAGAGGAAAGGCACGCTTTGGCTTATGCCGTGGGCTATCGTTTGACCTTCGCATGCGTCGTCGGAGCACATGCTTTGCGTTCTTTAGGGGGCCAGTAACGTACGTAATACGGTTGACACACGGTCCCTTCGAGGGCACCAAGCCATGGGCCACACGTTATGTAGAAGAAAAATGATCCTATATGCTGTCAGCCGTCATCTTCCGTAAGCGCAATCATTGCGGCTCAACGGAGGGAATTTATTGGACAACTCGCTGTTGTTGTGGTCGGAGATTGTTTGCCGAGTAGACCGAGAGTTTCTCGCTTTTGTTTGCAAATGTTGCGAGTTGTTAAAGCGGAACAAGCGGAACAGGATACGCAAACGTATTGGCTTCATGGTTTAAAAGATGTTGAGTGATGTATAATTTGATCTCCATACTGTTAACATCATTCGCTGTATTATTCAGAAGGTCAGAAATTATTTAGAAGGACTGAAGGCTGAAGGTTTTTCTTCGTTCTATTTATTTCCATGTAATGAATTTTAAAATATAAAAATATTTGCTAACTGTGCTTGTGCTAACGTGTCGAAAAGGCGTTTGGCTTACCTTTTTTATTCGGACAAACGACGCAACAGAACCCTTCAAGCCTGAAATCAACGTAGCCTCTGGGCGGAACGTCGAAAATAAAAAGTTCTTTCCGCTTCGACGTTCGTCTAAACAATCTACACTAAGTTTATTTGGCGTTTCATATTTACAGTACAGAATGCCGATTCCGCGGCTGGCGCAAGCAGAACTTCAGGCTTCAGTGCATCGGCTCTCGGACGGACTCTTCTTTGTGGGTTCTTTATTTATGATGACAGGTCCGATTACGTCCGAAGGTATTGTTATCTTCTCCGTTGTGGGATTTATCATTTTGATGTTCTAACACGTTCTTTTGTAAAGGGCGCACCATCGACAAAAGCATCAGTTGGAGAAGAATGAGAAGATGTTATGGTACCTTCACGCACTACCTTCCTATATTCGCTTGTTTCGGAAAGCTTCATAATACCGACGAGCAGCACTCTACTCAGCTTCTGGCTGATTGGTGCGAGGCATAATGGACAAACAGCAAAACACGGAAATCATTCCGGGAAACCCGCCATCCGGCGAGACATTTTTCCCCTGTTTTTCGGGCTGAGTTGTCTTATTTACTACCACAGCTGCCACAACAGCTGATGCTTTCTCGTGGCCTCTGGCAGCCACCAGCAGGGAAAGGTAACGAAATTGTGTGCCGTTTTGGCTTCACGATAAAACGAATTATAACTTTTAATGAAATCAGAGCTTCGCGTACTTTGCACGGCGCTGATTTGTTGTCTTCGCTTGTGGTGCCTCTACGTAACAAGGTGCACCAGATTCGCGCCACTTGCTACCATCCCAGCCAGTCAGTCATTTTAATGTGGGATCGTAGCCGTGGCCAAGAGAATTTATACGCAGTCATTCCGTTTTGGGGAGAGCATAAAAAGGAATGTTGTTTTGGATTGAATTTGCCCCAAATTCTAATAAACGTTCGCAAATCGGCGGCACAATCAACGGAGGTTGTGTGTGCGGACCTGGCGGACATGGAAGTGGACCACGCAGGTTGGCCCGGACCGGGCACCCTCACGTTTCGTCGTTTCCATTTCAACTTCATTTCGCCAACCGTGCGCCGTTTTAGCTTCGCAGCACGCCCGATGCTGAATATTTCATACGCGGCAAATGTGAAAGTCCTGGACTCCGGAGGGCTGGGCGCTGAAACGTCGAGCTGGTACTTCCGGCACGTGGCAACGGGGAATGGTCGACAAATGGTCAACGGTCAGCGGTTGGGGCCCTCGGAATTGTAGTAAATAATTCAAACATCTCCACGACGAGTTAGCACGGCGCGGGCTCTCTTTGCGTGTTCGTTGCGCAATCGATTTTACTTTAAGCTGACCTTCCCATTTCCGGAACTAGCGAGAAAGGGTGTGAAAGTGGTGAAAATGCTTCAAATTGAAACTAACCCCCAAATTAACGTTCGGGCAGCCAGCTAGCAATCAGTTGTTGAATCTAATAAATTTTATTTAGTGTCGAAATTCAAACGAACCATCCGACACAACCCGATCTATGGTCTGAAAAGCTTTTCTTTCATATGGCAAAAAAAATGCATCAAACATGACAGAATCCGTTCGACATACGAGCCACGGAGCGTAACACACGATGCACTAATTATTACTCGCAACGCTTGAAACGCAACGGAAAGCTATCGATTTTCGCGCAATTTTGGTTGATGTTGGTTCTTCGCCGAAATGGTGCCGCTTTTGGTACACGGAACGAAAGCAGATCAAATTCCTCGCCACTCGAGTTGGCGCCTCCAATGTTTATGGGCTCTGTTGCTTTTGTGATCAAGTTACCTCGTGAACAGTTGCAACACAGGACGAGTGAGCCCGGGGGTTTTGGAACAGCCTCGCTAATTGCGGAGAGTTGCGTTACGAAGGCTTACACTTGTTCCTTATTTATGTTTGTAATTCACTGAAAGCCCACAAGTACGCGGGATAATCCACCGAACAGCCGCACAAACGCTCAGTGCTCACCGCACAAAAATAAAACCTGGAAAATGCACGTTAGGCACACGTTGCTCAAGGCGGCAATAAAATATGATAAAGTTATGGCCAGGAGTTTTTATCGCCCATAACCCCTCCAACAGCCATGCGTGCGCTGCGGTGGTCATCGTCGCCGTCCGCCGCTGTCTGGGGATCTTGTCCAAGACGTTGCCCAACCACACACGGCTGGAACGCATTCCCTTACTTATGACCAAAGGCAACCACAAGTTCTCGGTGAGCTCGGGAACCCGCTTACATAGTAACGTCTTCAGCTTCTCCAACAAAATGGCTAGCGTCTCACAGCGCCTGGATATTTGTACCGCTCCAATGTGGCACAAAAGTTTCCCGTAGCTTCACGTTCACGGGAAGCAGCATATACGCTGCTGTAGTCTTTGGCACAACGCCTGTGAAAGTCTAGAGTGCATTCGACGATTCAACGCAAAAGAATTCGGAGCAGAACTTTGCTGACTTGAAGCATCATGTATCGGGTTTTCCGATTCCGAAGGCACTCCAGCGTCTGTTTGCGAAGCAGAGTTTCATATTTCTTTGCGCGGCCATCGCGCGCCAGGACGTCCTAGTGACATCGTCTTGTCTTTGCCGGCTGCAATCCATCACCACCGGGGGCCATTCGAAACCGAGGCCGCCACGTGCCGTCTCGTGCCAAGAAAGTGGTTTCTCTTTCATCGTGCAAGCATCCGAAAGCCGATGATGTGCTTTTCGATGTTTGTGCTAAAATCTCGGCGGTTTTTCTGGGGATGTGGGATGTCCGTGCGACGTCAGCACGGACCTTGGGCGTTGATGGTAAGACCGAGGCCCGACGAACACATTTTCCTAACTTCATACGCAGGCGGTTTACGGAGGTTCATTACGTATGGATGGGGCCGGTTTGAAATTACTTGGCGGCCAACTTTCAACCTTAGGGCCACACACTTTTTATTTCATTAAGGTTACGGTACGAGATCGGATCAACTCGTCGCCGCCGGTGGGTTGTAAATTAATTTGTTTGCTCCCGGGGTTTCGAGTTGGCACCAGTGTTTTAAAAAACAAACAATTCCCAAAAGGCACAACCATTTCTTGGATTCACCTCGGAACCTTTCGGCCGCCTTAGGCGTGTGGAAACTAACCCCGACAAACTCGATTATTTTCTTCTGCGGAGCGCGGATTAAAGTTTTGGGGTCGTCCGTGTTCCGTCGCCTTGGGACTTGGGAAATAATATTAGTTTAGTGAACGCGAGGAACCGAAATGTCATCATTTGCCGGACCTCTTTCGGCGTTCGGGGGCAGAAGTTTATGTGCCGTGGGTTCGGAGGGAAAGTGGATCGTAAAATAGTACCAAGCTGCGTTCCCAGGTTTGCTCCCAAAATAATACACCCGCCGAAGGTGCTTTCAACACCACCACGAAATGGTCAAATCGCGGGCGCGGTCGACGGTTTGTTTTAATTTAATTAAACTTTAGCTCAACCGACCGGCCTGGCCATCTGTGAACAACTACGCTCCAACACGCGCCACGATAAGAAATCATTTCCGTCGTCGTCGGCGGCGATCGAGATAATTTGGTGCGTATTAAAGTTCAAGTTTTTGACTTTGAGTTAGCAACCCGAAAGTTCCGAGCGGTGATTCCGTAGCCGGACCGCAACCAGTTTTTCACGATGTTCCCGGGCCGTTGGCAGCCTTGGCACCGGGGAGGACACCGAAGGTCGGTCGGTGGCATCAAATATTTACAAAGGACCGGTAATCTAACCTTTCCACTTGGTTGGAGATGGAATTTATGGCAGATTTTGCGGTGTCAGACAGCAAGGTCGGCAGCGGAACCTATACCAGGTGGGACCAATAAGTAGTGATGTAACATCACTGTTTTAAGTTTACATTCTAACACAACATCTTGTGTCGTGTCGTTGGAAAAACGCAAAACCCCAATGTAGCACAATCAATAAATCAACCGTTAACGAAAGAGTTTGATTTTCCGCCTCAGCACTTATTGGCCCACCTACTAATACCACTTACCAACGTGTGCGATCCATCAACATTTCCGGTCAAGTTCATCTCCGGTGAACACGGTTTAAAGTTTAGTGGCACCGTGTGCTTATGGTGGATGCTTTCGGATGAAACGAGCCCGAACTAATTGCTGTTTAATCTGCGAGGTCTCTGTTGATTCAACTGTTGAGCCGAGCGCCTGGACCACACCTGGGCCGTAGGCCGATGGATTTGCTTCTTGTGCTTTGTGCCAAAGAAAGCAGAGATTGCGGGAGCATAGTAACCTTTGCCTGCCGTCTTACCGATCGATGACGATCAAGAGCGGAGCGATTAAGGTGCTCTCTCCGTTTAGCGAGCAATCAATCTTGGCGTTCGTTAAGCCTTCGTCTAATAAATGTTGCAAAGCGGGTTATTATGTAGTCAACGAGCAGCCCGCCGGTGCGCAGTGCTTTGTAAAACCTGTTGCGGCGTTAATTGACTTTCGACATTGAACGATGCGAAACACGAACCTTTGGCTTTGGGGAAGCACAGCGCAAGCAGGGGGAAGTGAAATATAATTAGTAATGCCATTCAATCGGTAAATAAAATAGTGTTGATGGATGGATGACTTCATGAGACGACCGAAGGAGCCAGCCGTTGATGTAATTTCCGTTCCAACCGGCCGGTGACACCGTAACGAGAGCCGGGAGTGATTTAAGGACTCTGTCGAACGGGAGCGAAATGATTAATGGCAAAAAACGAGCCGTAAGAATTCCTTTCGGGTGGCAGTGATAATGATAAACTTCCTGCTGCTGCTACCCTGCTAGTCGCCAGCTTATCCTAAGAACGTGAAGAATCCATTTTATTGGGCTTCCATCGAAGGGCGAAAAGGCGCTTTCCGTATAAGCCGTGGCTCGTCTCCTTCTGTGGCACTGGGGAACGCTGTCGAGGAGAACTTACTTACCCGGGAATTGTGACCATTTTGTATGCCATCCTCTGCTCTGCGAGCTGCCATAAAAAGTTCGCTTCGCCCGATTACACGATTATGCATTAATTGTGTTTATTAAATTTTATCATATTAAACGTTCAGCGTGAACGAGCTCCGCCGTGATGAGCGCTCGGATGAGATTACCATAATTAGTCTGATAAGCAGCGTACAAGCTGTGCCGGTGCCTTGATTTGCATACATCCACTTGCTGTCGGCACGTTAAAAACTGGAGCCGAGTGTCGGATAGGACAGCATCTAATATGCTGCAATTAACGCCATAAACTGGAAGCTACTTCATTCCGGCCAGTGGGACCGACCGATGCTGTTTATGCAAATTAGTTCCCGTTTTCGGTTCGCGCTCGCGTACCGAAAGCGATGCATATCCGGCCGGGTGTCCTGTTGCGCACACGCTTTCTTGCGAGAAACAATGGAAGACATTCCACCAAGACCAAGACGACCGACCATGCCTCGGAAGATTTGTGTAGCGCCAAGAAGCGTGTTCGTTTGAGTGACGAACGACCGTTTGATTGTTTTCGTTCCGCTAGCACCGGTTCCGGTATTTCCTGCGGATCGCCCAAAAACAAAAGCACTCCTTTCACTCGCCATTTTATGCGCCAGTCACGCAGACGGCATGGCAGCGACACCGCAGCCAGCGGGAAGACACCACGCGAATTGGCGATTTGGGGGAAACAAACGACTTTAAAAGCAAAGTGTGGTCGGAATGGAATCACCGGGGACACACCGTTTCGCTGCTCGGTGCCGTTGTTGCTTTATGGCACGGGCTAAAATTGGTCCTAATGGCACCAGTAGGGCAGCGTTTTGTTTTTGTGCTGGCGTGAAGTAAAATTTACTAGGTTAGTAGATTGCAGGCTGCGTGGATGTGAGCCAATTTTGCTACACTGTAATGGCGCTCCGGTCCGCGTGAGGTCGCTATGGCGCTTTGGCTCGCCGTGAGTAAGGCAAGGAAGAGGGTCTTTTCTTCGAGACTGGGGGCCCGGTGGAAGCACGCGACCTGCAGGAGAATCCATCAAGCGACGTTCAGGTTTGTTCACGGTCCAATGGAGACATCGTCTTCACGGTCGCCATAATAACGGAGGCCGTCGAGGCAGAGAGTGTGTAAGGACCAGCACCACGGATGGGAAGTAAGGACCACCGAGCCACCGAAGGATTCCTTTCAAGATGCCGATATAATGCCGGCGGTGGGCTCTTTCAGAAGACGCGGTGGTGTGCGTGGTCTTTTCTCAGGCGCCACGCCACGAGACCCGATGTGGATCCCGATAAATCTTTGTGCTGTATAGGGCTTCGAACCGGATCGAGCATGGTGGGTTTTTATTCGTATGTCATCGTGTTGGCTTTTCTTCGCTATTGGTTCGCAAAGAACATGAATATTGTGCCGCATGCCGGTGAAATGGGACATTAAATTGGAGGAAAGTATTTTTCAGAAAATCCTTTTCCACTCGGCGGATACACCGTCGCGATTCAATGTGATTAAAGCGAGTTGCATCATAAATTTAGTTATGCGGTCGATCTCTCCTGATTTTTTTTGAGAATTTAATCTAGAAATGGATATCGAATGGTAGTGGCATTTAAACATCTCCTTGTTAGTTTTGTAGTTCATTTTTACAAAAATTGTTATTAATGTTTGTCTTGAAACAGATCTCCCTGCAAACAGCAGAGCCATCTACGTTTCATAGGTTCTTTACTGCTGTGCCAATCGAAGTGCATGGTGCGACCTTCGTTAGCTACCTCCTGTGGTTCTACTAAAGGACGTCTTAATGTCAAATGTTTATTATTCCGTTAAATAAAGAGAGAACTTTAAACTAAACTACTGTTCGCCATCGATGAGGCGCCACCACTACCGAGGATGCTAGACCACAACCGCTTCGCTACGGTTACTTAATGACAAATCGGCCCCGTAGATTCGGGTATCGTGAATCTACAGAAAGAGGACTTCGAGCACTACCATCAATCCGACATGCGATCGTTTGATCCTGCACAGTCCCGACCCGGAGTTTCGTTTGTCCGTTCGTTTGCTCCGTTCCTTTCTCCGAAGTTTCAAGTCACAATCGTCACGCGAAGTTCTTTGAGCCCAACTATACGATGGTCGTCGCACTACAGATACCGTTGTTGACATATTGTGAAATTCGCCACAGCTGGCGTCTGTTCAAATGTCAAATTGTGGCACATCGGTCAGTAGCTCGATGGGTCAACGGTGATTTTTTAATTACAAAGCGCCGTCACAAGAGGTGCCGTGCTTTGACCAGATTGCGAGAGTTATCTAATCGGCGAGCCGTCGGAAGACGAATTCATTAACCATGGCAACTGGCAAGTTTGTAACTGTCACATTGACTCGGTCCGGGAAATGTAGGAAGCCAAAATGAGACTCTGCTCCCAGTGACTGACCATTGTCGACCGTGCATTGTGAACCGTGTGAAGTGTGTCAGTTGCAGGTCTTCCTCGTCCGCCTGTAATTAAGAATGTATATCCAGCAACTTGTCCGTTCAACCCGTGGGTGAGTGTAGATTCCAATCCCGTAACTTCGTTGCAGGAAGCCCGTGCTGGGTGTTATCTGGAATTTTATGCATAGACTTCCTGAGCCCTGGAACTCGACTCCGTGGTTACCATCTGCACCCTTCGTTGCATCTTTAGACCTTATTGGCCTCGGACCAGTGCAACTACCGGCTACACCGTTGTTCAACAAACCAGCAATTTCGCTCGCATCCTCCCGGATCGACGTAGAGAGTCAAATCTCAAATCTGTTTCGCTCACCGGCCGGCCGCGCAGTACTTTACGGTTATCCTTTGGTATTTGATAACAGGTAGTGTTGTGGCATTAGCCTCACTTTTGTTTGCCCGAGAGCGACCGGACAGTCGCACTGTGACAAGACATCGATTCTGGACACTCAGAGTCGCGGGGGTTTGATTGCGTCCCATCCATAGCTCACCGTGACCCGATAAGATAAGCGTGGTTCCGCGGAACAAATGACTGCGCCCTTGCACTCGGTAAGAGGTATACCTGGTCGGCGGAGGTGTCAATTATAGGGCAATCCAGCGGCAGCGTAGATTGATGGCTGCCGATCGTAAAGCCGTCAAGTCTCGATTGGCACAGTCACGCCGAGGCGGCCGAGTTAGTTGTGAACCAGATATTTTCTGGATCGGTTCGGGTCAGCGCGTAGGTCTCGTGTATCTGCTATCGCATCGAACGTGATCTCAACGGGGCGCGACCCACATCATCGTCAGCAGGATGACCTGCTACGAGGAACCACAGAGTGATCGGTAGGGTTCCGGAAAAAAAAAATGGTGGAATGTGATACCAAGGGAAACCGATCAGAAGTGTTATCATCGATACTTCCGTCTAATAATAGCCCAGTAAAGTGGAGTTATCATCGTCTGATTGTTTGTCGAGCACACGTGAGGTAGTCTGTTTATGCTGTTCGTTATGCTCTCAGTCCGGGCAAAACAACCTCCGCTGTAGCCTGTTCCGTTCCGCTTTCCGTGTCGAACACATTTCACAAGAAGCTGCGGGCTTCCGGGAAGGTTCTGGAATCAAAAGCGAAACGAAACACTAGTAGAAGTGGGAGCCGTACGCACCTGGATGTTCCGCCTACGATCCACCTTCAGCGTATCGTGTCTGTGAAACGCATTAAAACCTTTTCATATTTCATTCTTCTTGAGCCGGGAGCCGCGACCATGCATGACGGAATAGGGTTCTTTCGGCGGTCTTGTGATGTGCTTTTTAATGGCTCCCGAGGTGTCCTATCTTTCAAACGGCGACGGCTAAAAGACGTTCCACTGGAAAGAAATAAACTACACAACTTTTTTTCTCACCTTTGGCTAAATCCGAAAGGATACGCTTGCGAATTAGACACGGGGATGTACGCTGGTCCCCAAAGGAGCAGCAACTCAGCAGCAGAAGCAGCAGAAGCGAACATAAAATACGATAAATGAAAGGTGAATATACCGATTGGAAAATCGCCACCCGAAAGAACCCCGTCCCCGGTTCGGACTCTGTCCCCCGGCGGGGCTTTGAGGTGGTAAATACTGTACACACGCACCGGTGACGAAATGGAAAAGGATTGTCCCACCACACTGGTGTGGCTGGTGGAAATTGGGCATGGCGAGAACGAAACGAAAAAACGGACTTTTCTCGTGTTATTGTTGCCCGTCGTGGGTAGCCGAAGGCCCTTCGAAGACGGACCTCTCACGGGGCTCGGGGCTAGTGAAGCTATAAAATGGGGACGAATTATGGAATCACTTTTACCTTCGGTCACCTGTGAGATTACTTTGGGTCGCAGTTGTGTGCCATTCGGTAACCCCCTCCAAAAAAAAACGGTCCACAAACGGTCGGCGGTTTGCAGTGACGTCGGTTTGGGAAAAACGGGCAATTTCGTGTACCGAAAACGTACCGTATTCGGGTGCCGCAAACATGCGAATGTGCTGACAGTGCGGCCCGTTTTGACGAACCTGAATGTGAATGTGTTTAGATGGCGCGCGTGATGCGGAAGAAAAATAAAACGCAAGCGGTAATGTTGGCCGGTCGTGCGAAAAGGCGATTTCCGGTGGTTTTGTCGGGAACGGGACGGTGGGTAATCGATTCCGTTGACGGGCGTCACGCCGAGGAGGTGGAAGGTACCAAATAAAGGCTGACTAAACAATGCTTGGGGCAACCGGTTTTTTTCGCCCTTCATCCTCAGAAGGACATTCACGCATCGATTCGTTCCTGGCTGGCTGGCTGTCCCATCAACGAACCTGAGGGCGTAGAATCGGGGCCGTCTGAACACCTCCTTCGGTTTTGATGTGTCATTACGAGGAAAGCATAAACATTCAATCGGCCTGAAGGGGGTGATAACGATACGAGCCGAGTGCGTCCGATGAGTACGAATCCGTCGAGAACCTCCGGCGAAACCTTGGGCGCCCTAAACACCCGGCGGGGCAAAAATCGATACAATTAAATCTTTAGAAGGTTCGGGTTCTCGTACCCACCCAGGCCATAAAGCTGGGGTTGTGAAGAAGCCTAGAAGCTACCAAAATCGTACACACGCACGCACGCTATCGTTGGAGGTCGTCGGGCGAGATTAGCTGCCGGCCTTAGCTCGCTCGCTGGAATAAAAAAAGGACACGCTCTCCACGCTGTTCCACTTCTATTGTTGGCAGTTCCATTTGTAATCCGGATCGCAAACCAAGCAGTTACCGTTGGGCATTAGGTTTGTGTTGCTCTTTGCGGAAATCCGTTACCACATTAGCGAACAAATGTTAAACGCCGATGCACAAATAAGGCACAATGGTACTTCACTGTTATGTTGCATGTTGCAAATGTTTTCACCCGCTTCCAGTTCCTGGCCTGGGTCAGAAAAATAATATGTTGCATATGCAAATGGAGTGGTTAAATTTGCACAATGTTGTAGTTCTGCTTGATTCCAGTTACGTGGTGTGCACCCCATTTTAAATCGGCAGACCTGGCGTCGGGTGGACAATTTCCGCCACCACACAAAGCACAGCTGGTGGCACTGTTGCGCTTCGGTTGCGTGCCGAGCCTACAATGGCTCGGTTCATCATACATTTCTGGCCCAGTCCAAACACTAAGGACCCTGCGTGACGCGGAACTATATTGTATTTTTTTTATGATGGCAACGCCAGCGCTAAATTTAGAACTTCCTGCGGGAAACTGTGCCTTCCCCTGTGCCGAACACTATGCACTGGGCCACTAATTTGGTTTCACTTTCGAATGGTATTTTTTTTCAAATTTGCAGTTAACGTGATTACATTTTCTCAGCAATCCCCAACCAATAAGCCGCTTCCGCCGGGCATCGGGCTCAAGTTGGGAGGGAACTTTTATCCCACATCATAGACTCAGCCAGACGCTGAGCCTGATACGATGCCGATGTGTAGAAGAAATGAAGCGCCACGATACGGGTTCGGCTTCGCTCCGGTGAACAGAGAGTGGCCATTTGCTGCTCAGAGTTGGCCACCGCGAGCCCGGTCCCCCATCGTTCGTCGAGGTCTAGGCCAAGAAGCGTACAAAACTCCTTATCCAACCGTAAGCCGGATTGTGTTTTCTAATCTTCGCGAACGAAGCGACGAAAAAAAACCGATGAACTTATTACACGCTGAGAGATTATATGGAGTGGAGCAACATCTTACTTTACATTCTACTTCGAGTTCGCGACCGGAACGTTTGCCACAATTTGCGTTGTATCCGGTTGTTCAGTGGTTGGTCCCCAACAGTAACCGCAGTATCTTTTTTCGTTTCTTTACAGGTAAGCAGATGAATTCGGAGTTACTTCTCGGTGGTGGTCTACTTACGGCTTCGGAAGAGGCAGTCATCAAGGACACAACGCTCATGGTTTGTGGCGGTACGCTGTAAGCCACTTGAAACTTTCGCCGCCGCCAGGTCAGGTAGTTTCTCCCATTGAAGTCAGAGTGTTCCGGTTCTATAAGTAACGGCAAACTGGAACCCAGCGGGAAAGTCACTGCACACTCTGCCACAATTCGTGGCCATTGTGGCGCGTGTTCTGGCCACGAATTTTATTACGTCGAGCGGGTCATTAGAATGACGAAAGAATAGAACAGGATGGTGCTCCCGGTCGACTGTGCCAATTCTCTTTTCCTTGTACGTTGTTTATTTCCCGCCCCCCACTGGAAGCCTTTGTTGGCGTTGCGTGATGGTTTTTTTGCTGCGTGGGACCCATCGAAATACGCGTGGCCGTTTAATAAAAAAGTGTCAGCCTTGGTACGTGCCTACGAATCTCATTTCGGTCACCCGGTGCCGGGTGCTGGCTCGGTTGCGTCCGTTTTGGTGTATTGTGGAGCGTGACATGGCAACAGATACAGATGGAGAAAGAGAGAGAGAGAGAGAGAGAGAGAGTGGCCGGTCTTAATGTGTGTCTGTTATTTTATTTGCCAGGACACCGTTGCCAGGAGACTTAAGCTTGTCCTATCTAATGAGATAGATTTATCCTAAATCCTGCTTGCCGCAGCACCGACCAGACTCGCCCCCGTCTTCTGAGCCCATTAGAGGATTACGCTCATCAACGGCTCGAAAATAGGCCTGGCGACGCAAGGGCGCGCGAACTAATCTTGGTCGCTTGGTAGTGTTAATTAAATTCCAATGTGTGACACTTGATCTGTTACAGACCCGACGACCCAATGCCAATTGAATTCGTCCCGTTCACCATCCTCTTGAACCGAAAAAGGAAGCTTACGAGGAAGGACAATGTTTATGTTTTGTTTTAAAAAACCCTTCGTTCGCCCAGTTCACCGCAGATGGCTCTCGTTGGCCGCGGGCCGGGTTTCCAGGACACATCTGCGGTCCAGGACACACCTGTGGTGAAAAGCTTCGCAAAAGCTCGATGCCAGAGATGAACTTTCGATATTGCGATGAATGAACGCTTCCCTGTACGAGGTTCATTTCCTTCCACGCAGTCCATCGGATGGGTTCGGGCTAGGAATTCATCCGCGATGGAGACGCCTGGTCCGTTTCAGAGGAACCACAACGTCGGTGGCCGTCGCCGCCGCCGTTAGTGGTGCCGGAATTTATGGCGTGTGGCGGATAAGCGAGCACCGTAACTTTATGATGGTTTTTATTTAATTACACCTCGGGCTGCTGCAGATTGATGATTGATGTGTCGCTCTCTCTACCGCGTTCGCTACGATTTGCTACCGATCGGGAGCATAATTTATTGGCCAACCGCTCTCTCTCTTTGTCTATTTCTCGTGCGCGTTCGCTTATCGGCCAGGTTGTTTGGCCAGGAACGGCACGATCGGCTGGAATCGCTCTGGGCTATCGCGGCAAGGCCAAAGACTTGGCTGTTAAAACTTCGAACTCACCGTTTTTCGAAATGGCACGAGCAGCAACGATAACTTTTGCATCCAATATCCTCGTCCGGTAGCTTCCGTTATCGTAAGCCAGAGCCGTTCCGTCATTACAGAAGTGTTTGTGTCCCCGTTTCACGTGGCGTGACAAGAAGCTGCCACCGTACCGTAGCGTCCCGGCAACGAACGGTCATAACCGTAAGGACGCGCACGGACTCGCGAACGGGTTGTGATAAAAAATAATGCCGCTCGGGCCGCAGCCAGCTCCAGGAAGGGCACTTAGAGTGATTGTTATTACATTACTGGCCGCTCGCCGTGGTCTCATGCAAAACAATCCGCCCAAGCCAGCCACCACATTATCCGCCCATAGTCATCATCCCGCCCCCGGTGGCTCGAATCTGTTGCTGCTGGTGTCCGGCTCGACCGACTGCCAGTCGGTTACATAATCCGTGCTACACCACCTCCGAGCCAAGTGAGCCAGCGTGGCGCGTATGTGTGCGTGATTCGTCGCCCAACGGGACCAAGTTCGTATCGGCCTCCGGTTCCGAGGGAAGGGCCATTAAAATAAACATTCTACATTATGGCGTACGGCTGGCGCAACTTCGGCTGGGCGTGCGAATGTCCTGGACGCCCGCCCGAAGCCGTGAAGCGGCACAAACAGCAATCATTAAATCATGATGGGCTTTGCGGGAATGTTTGCGATATTTCGCCGGCAGGAGAGTAGCGTACGCGATCGACAAGGAGCCCCAGGAGTCGTCGTTATGAAAAAAACACACAAAGTGACAGTTTTCGTTAGCGACAACACGCGAGGGTTTGGGGATGCCAGGAGACGGTGGGTCGGGTGATGCTTTCTCCAATCGATGCGAGCACGTGACTTGAACTCGGCCGACATCCGACGGACGACCGGGCGACCACTCACCGACCCACTCTGAGTGCTCTGCGCGTCCCTGAGCGACATTCAACAGCGTGACTACGGCAACGGGTCGCTCACAGGATCACGTACTAAGGTCGGTGAATACCCGTGAGTTATCGATGCCGCGTAAGGATGCGGCCCCAAAGCGTGTGTTTGGTTGTGAAAAATACCGCTTTGTGGATTCGTTTCAAAAACTCTTACTCATAGCGTTCAGTAAATAATACGCAGAATTGAATGTTGTTTCTTAGTACTGGCCCCAAATCAAGGGTTCCATTACAAAAAATTGATTTAAAGAGGGCGCAAAAATGTGTCATGCAGGCAAGCTGTCCGTATCGTTCGCTCAGACCACTCACTAGGGTTCGCCGGGCCCGAACCAAGGCCTCGGCCGCCCTAGGGTCCTCGCTCAGCACCGCACCAGAGCAGTATGGGTGCGCGAAGATACGGGGTCGTCTGCCCAAGGAGGATGCCCGGTTGTCCCGTGACCGTACCGTCGCCAGACAGTCAGTCGAATCCGGAGCCTGCTCTGCGTAACGCGATCCGTTCGTGTGCGCTGCTCTATGCAATCCGACCCTCCGGGGGGAAGTTGGTCATCGGGCCCTTCGGAACGCATCGGATCGGAAGTGTATAACGCGACGCGGTGTAAAAGGTGTGACCCAGGGTGTCAAGGAATGGGGAATTGGCCAAGGTGCTAAGTGAGAAGTAAACAAGATGGTCACCGTTCACCCTAAAGGAGATGTCTTCATCCTTAAGGGGTTTGGAGAATGGTGCCAATAAGATAAATCGATGCTACGGGTCAGCACGGCCCGCACCGCACCTCGGTCCGGAAAAGGATTACTCACCCACCGCACGGAGAGACGGGGAGCAAACAAAAAAACAGGATGCTGATACGGATTGTGTCGATTAGTGTTGTGTCAATTTGTGTCTCGCTACATCAAGTGAAGTGACCAGTCGGAACAGCGCAGAAAGACTAAGCGGAAGCAGCAGCTGGCTGTTGGGCGCCTCCCCCACCAGCACGGATGGGTCCGCGTTTTCACGGTCCCTGGTTTCCCGGGCCCATCTGGTTTCCATCGGCGTCGTCGCCGTCACGCGGCAAAAATATATGTAAAAGTGTAGCGGAGTGAAACTAACGCGGATTAATTGCATTTCAGTTTAGTGGAAAAATTTCTCTTTCTTCGGGGGTTTTTCTTTCGTCCTTCGTACTGTCAAATTTGGTATCAGTTTCTGTGTGCTTGGGCTTCGTAATAAGCTTCTACGAGAGTGTCCGTTTTGTTTGATATGTTACGATTTTTCACCAAAAAAGAATCGCACGAGCATCCGGTTACATAAACCGTACGCAGCTGGCGACGAATCTGGGTGTTCATAGAAAACTTTGCATGAAAGTAACCGAAAAGTGAGTTTTGAGGACGATGCTATGCCGATGTTCCGTTCCGTCAGTTTATGTCAACACATAAAATGGATAACCAAATCGAGTTTGGGCACCACAGCATAGGATTTGGATGCACGAAGAAAAGACCACCGAAAAGGAACTGCGTGTTTTATCAATAAAATCATGCGGAGGAGCGAACTCGAACCGCGGCCACCATCGACATAAGACACACGTAACGACGCAAAGATGTATTCCGTCGCCCATTGTTTCGCGTGTCAACGACGTGGAACGCCCGAGTGAGACACATTTTTGGTCGCAATCGCACCAATGGGGAAAACCCGCCCGGTCCGAAGAAGTCTGGGAGATTTATGACGAAGCGCAAAATTGGCTCGGGGCTCAAAAATTCCTAGATCTTGGCTCCAGTCCTCACCGAGCGTTGAAGCTTCTCGAATTTCACCATCACCAGCCATGCGTCTCTCTACGTGACTGGGAGGCAGTGCTTCATAAATTCGAACAACATTTTTGGCACCCGTACCACGTCGAGCCTCGAGTTCTGCTCTGCATAAAAGCGAAAGTTTTGCGGTTCGTAAAGTAGTTCCGCTCCACTGGTTCCGCTCCGCTCCGGCGTGTATGCTAGAACCGAGCAGCATTACGATGAAGTCTCCGCATCCTGATCGTTTCCCTTTTTTTCTTCCTCCCAACTCCCAAAGGCGCAAAAGAAAGTGATGGGCGACGTCGGGTCACGTCTACTTTGAAAAACTTTGCACGGTAATTTGTCTGAACCCATCCCTGTTTGCCGGGTGAGGTCCTAGGCGTTTGGTGAGAAAGTTTCGTGGCGGACCTAATGAAGCTGTTGCTAGTAATACCGGGAAGCCCGTGTGGTGAAAAATAATCGAAGGTCGTCTCCCATAACTCAACGGCCGGTGTTGGTGGCAAAGTGACCAAGGACCGGCAACCCCTCTCAGACGTTAATCTGTAAGATTTTGTTCATTTTTTTTACTCTCTATCCAGCCACTGTCAGGCTGGTGGGAAAATTGTGATTTGTTCAGCCGGCAGCCCTGACGCAGACGGTTTTCTCCCGTCGTGTTTCCACGGTCGATTTGTTTTTCCGTTGTTCACACGCTGGCGGGGGCGCCTTTCGCCACGAGCTGCTTATGACGCTGCCTTTCATCTGGTCGTTTGATCAATTTGCTCCCTTTCACACGCGGCGGCGGCGGCGGCGACTGCGGTTCCGGGTTTGTTGATGTTGAAGGGTCGGTGGAACTACAAATCGATTCGCTAATGGATGTTCGGCGGAAGACGGCAAACACAGGCTGCTATCTGCTGCCAGCATCTCTGCTAAAGAGTGCTGGTCAGTGGTGTACACTTCAGCACTATTGTGCTCTTATTGTAAGTCAAGCATCTCGGACTTTTCGAACAACAATTTATGCGAGTTTCTCTGGGATGGTGCTAATAAGAATCATCGATAACCCCCCAAGTTCGTCGACCGCTCGAAATGCGTTCATCGATGAAATCGACCAACATCGATTCGGGTGATCGAGTCTTGCACTAATCGAAGAGGGCGTTAGTCTAAAAATATCATCAAAGTCGGCTGCATTGTTTCTTTTCACTGCATGTTTTGAATAATGTAAGTTATTTATATTTTTTTAATTTCACATCCCAGCCCAGTTAAAGTTATCTAAACTTGGGTTTTTCTTTTCAAAATTCCACTTTATTCGTAAATTTCTTTTACACGCCGCCGCCGCTGTTTTCTGCCGTTGTTTGGGTTTCATCCTGACCTTTTCCAGTTGAGCGCATTATTAATGAGCTTCGAATTGGTAGCTTTCAACGGATAAATCCTCAAATAATTTGCTACGCGGCCGGAAAGCCAAGCCAATGAAATGGGTTACAAATGATGGTTTTCCTGAACCACCCACCCGACCGTGACCGTGGGGCGGCTTGCCGGTTGGCATGAATGATTTGTTAAAAATGGGATTCCGTTGACTGTGCGGCTGGCATTACCCACAGAGGAGATGGCCATCAATTAAACAGGGCCTTCGTCACGGGTTGCGGGTTGTGATTTCGGTTGCGGCAAACACACGCACACGCAAAAGCGCACCGAATAAAGGTTCGGTGCTTCAGCTTTCGGATCCCATTTTCCGAAGCAAAAACGTCTTCTCGCAGCATGCGAGTTGTCCTTGGTCCTGACGAAGAGATAGTTACGGGCAAGTTGGGCTAGAAGTTGTGGCAAAGGAAAAGTCACGCTCATGATGAGCTTCTCCGCCTGATGAGCCACCTAGCTCCTTATGTGACTGCGGGGAATAGGGCACAGGTCTCTGATGATGATGATGATGATGACGATGGGACTTGTGCGAAAATGTAGCAACACTCGACGCCCTTCTCAACAGGCGTTATCATTATTACTGTTGCATGTGTGTGTTCGGAGTGAGCAGAAGATTATACTAAGCCGAAAATTATGTAAAAGAGCGTTTGAATATTCATATCTGGCGGGCGACATGTTGTAACAAATGCATTTCTACTTAACGAGCACGACCCAGGAACGTTAGCATTAATTTGCGAGAACCGGTTTTGTTTGGGGAAACGAAAATTGATGCCGTTCAGTTTGAAGCTCAAGTACATCCAACCACATCGAAAGCATCGAAAAAAGGGTGATTCTTTGACGGTTCGAACAATGAGTGTCTGTAGCCGGAAACGGTATGATGAATGTATTCAAATTTTTCATCTCACTGTTTCCTTTGTCCAGATAATCTAGCCGGAGGTTGAAAAATGCAAGAACCTGCCATACCATAAAATCCACCAGGAACCCACAGGAAAAACAAACTCCCGACCGGACCTGCCACTGGTGGCTGTGGGTGGAGTTGCGGCCTCCCTCCGCTCATGCAATAATCTGCTTTCCGCTTTTTGGTGAATTCAATTCCGTTCGATTTGGCCGACCGGGCACAGCACTGCCCGCGGCAGGCAACCATGATCGATGGACCCTGCTTGAGTGTTTGTGTGTGTGTGTCCATGCAACGCCAAACTTGACCAAACTACAACTCGGTCCGACCCCGGTTATATATTGCCCGAAAGTTTGGTCCCAACCCCGAACCAAATGGGACACAGTGAGTCCCAACGGTGGGAACACTTTTGGGCCACGTGTCCTGTTTTGCGAAACATAAAATATGCTCCACCAAATAAGCATCGCACGGGAGAACCAGTTTGCAGGCTCTCCCCACCGAAAGGGAGGGAAACATAAAACTCTTCCGGAACGGGTAAAAAACTTTACCCGAACCCGCACGGTGACGGTGCATTGAAAAGTAGTTTTACGGGAATCTCATCTCATTCACTGGGGCGGCCATTTTTAACTTTTTGTTACAACTCTGCGGCAAGCTGCGCCTCAACTTTAATGTTGCCCCAGTTCCCGAGGGCGGCGAGCAGGAAAAGATGTTTATTTGTTTTGTGCATTTTATGCCCTTATGCTCTACCCCAGACAGGGATGCATTCCAATGCCTCGCTCGCAGATGGGCTCAATGTATGCCAATGAAAAGGATTTTTTTCAGTGAAAT
The DNA here is from genome assembly GCF_943734635.1 of Anopheles cruzii. Classification (NCBI taxonomy): domain Eukaryota; kingdom Metazoa; phylum Arthropoda; class Insecta; order Diptera; family Culicidae; genus Anopheles; species Anopheles cruzii. The sequence continues at coordinate 47,563,936 of NC_069144.1, read as the reverse complement.
TGCTTAAATTCTTCTGCTTTTCGAACGGCAACGGGTTTGTGTGGTGTGTACGATGCTTGAAACGATGCGGATAAGGCCCGCTTGTTGTGCTCTCCATGTTTATGCTCCTCCAGATTCCTGTGGCGCGAAAAAAGCAACTCTTAGAAAAGTATTTCACATCCGGAACTCGAACTGCTAACAAGGTCCCGAACCTGTCGTCGCGACAAGTGCTTTATGACAGCTTAACGTAGGTTTTGGTGTGAACTTTCTCGCGGTGCTTCATCGAGCAAAAACCGACGACAGAGCTCCCAATCTGGGATTGACAAATTGCATTGTTTTTCGGTTCGGTTCCGGCCTTAACAAACTGTTGTTTGATATGGCATCCTTGACACTCTCGTTTCTTGATAAATAAATGGGAAGTAAATAGGGAGTGAATCTACATTTCCTGACAGTACGGCTAGCTCCGTACGTCATACGGTTCCCAAGGAACTTCGCCAAGCTCCCGGGGAACCATAAATATTTGCGCTGTGCCTTGCGGAAGTTTGAAGGTGATTACTTGAGCTTTGCGTGAAACGTGTGTTCCCCAATCGAACGAATCGGTCTGTTCCGAGTGTGTGTTTGTGTTTATCGTAAACTTTGATATCCTTTCGATACGCTCGTTTTGAGCCAAGGTTTACGAAAGGTTCATGTGAAATAAGTGACGTACTTTGTTCTACGGCTTAGCGCTTGCCAGTCGGTTACTGTTTTTCGGGTGTCTGGTCGGGTAGTTCTGCTGACGTTTCCTGTTCCCGTTTTTATGTGGAAGCAATCTCAGCTTCTGTAGAAAAAATAAACCGTAACAAAAACCGGATTGTATTCGGATTGCCGGGGGTGCGAAAGTTGCTTCGCCAGCAGACGTCGCCTTAATTCGATCGCCTTGAAGGAAAAAAAGGCAAGTAAGACGGCAAAAGTTTCACGGCAAAAAACCCAAAGAAGCGCTTACCTTTTCCACGCAAATCGTAGCCGGTTGGTACCGGAATCTCTCTTTCTACGACGAATTTACGTGTCTTCGCCTGAGGTATGTCTCTGCCCGACTCGGAGTCGAACTCACCGGGCCCGGTTGATGAATGTGGGAAATTGTCTAAGACGTAGTGGCAATTTATTGAAACAAATCATTTACATATTTTTAACCTCCTTTTTTCGCAATCGCGAAGCAATTCCGGTTGGTGCCGGAATTGTTCGCCAGCTTTTTATGCCCCACCGTTCGCGTAATTGAAGAATATTTGGTACAGAAAATGCTTACTGCAAACAAAAAAAAGGGGAACTCGTTTTAGATGATTAATACATTCGGAAAGCGCCATTCGAAGGCACCTTCCGGTCAGTAATTGTGTTGAAATGTACTTCACGAACCAATCCACCCGATTAATGTGCCGCGGTCGAAGCGAAGCCAAGTCAGTCGGTCAATAATGTTGCTCGCGGCAGGAGACCCGACTTTCAATTAGAGAGTGCCTCGATCCATTTTCCACCCGAATCGTTTTGCGCCGGCAGGTTGCAAGTCACGGGAAAAATGGTCTCCTGTCACGCAACTCGCGTCCGGAGATCATGTTGAAGCTCGGATCAAGCTCGTTTGTGCCGAGGATAAGGAATTGGGCCGTGTTTTTCGTTTAGCATTAAGCACATCGATAGGTTTTATTTATTTATTTTATAAGAAACAGCTCCAATATGTAGACATTCCGTGCAAATACAAGGCAGAGAGAGACAGCCAACAAATCGTTCCATTTAGGCGTTTGATGGATAGGCTTTTGAGCATATAGGCACATTTTATGGAAACGTCAGCGGATCACACTAAAGATGTTTCAGTTTTCCTTTTTCTTTAATGCAGAGCATGAAAGCTTCAAGTGCAACCTTTTGAAGGAATTCAACGCAATGTTAAAACATCAAGCACAAAGGTTGATGTTCTGCCTGTGTTGCACGGCATACTAAGTGTCTGTCGGATGAATTATTGCTTTCGCCAGTCAGAGGTATCCTAGTAGTCGTTTGTTATGTTGAAACTTTAACTTCCTGTACGAGTTTCCATTTGATGAATTAATAGAATAATGGATTGGATTTTCGAAATGCCAATCGAAAACGCTTTTTGGTTGGTGTGCCGGTTACTCAACGACCCGTCAACACACTTCCCTGAAACCGTTTATGAAATCGTTCTACGGAACTGTCCAACTGTCGTTTGTCGAACTTTCCCAACCAAGGTCCCCAGCTGGGAGTGCGTGGAACGGATACTTCGTATTTCTACCACCGGTCACCGGGCACGAAAAGAAACCTTCAGTATACGGCGGCGGAAAAATGATTTAGAAACAGTCACTCATAAAAGAAAGTTTTCGAGCCCTAAACGAAGGGTGTAAATTGAAAATGAAATCAATCGTGTGGCCCCATGGGGTCGGGGTTTCGAATTCGGCTGGCATTATCAACCGGAAAGTGGAATCGAATGTTGATGAAACCCTCGGGGGGATTCGTTTGTCGTTCCTGGCAGGCTCGGCAGGCAGGTGCGAAGGCTCTCCAGGCGATGGTTTCAACTTTTTAATTTAATACCTGGAAAAAAATTCTCATTTTCTCGTCCGTCCCAGCAGTAAAAAAGGGAGCAGTAAGAAACGAGCTTTTCTTGCCGTTCAGTATATCTTTATTGCACTCCTTCTGATCCACAAATGCCCAGGAATTGACGATGGGAATAATGTTTAATTACAACTTTGAACGAGAGTTCGCTTTTAAGATGCTCACCATAGCCGTGGTTTGTTTGGGCACCTTCGGAAACTTTTCGAGGGAGATAAATTGGGTGAGTTCTTCCCCGTAGCAATGAGACCGCTTGCCGGTGTGTGGAAACGTGCCTCATTATAAAAGGTACCAACTTGTGTTGGCGTTTATGAGAAGTTTTTCGTTTAACGGTTATTTGAGAATTACGATCAACAACTCACGCATTAAGTAGAACTTTCCGAAATTCCAAAGCGGTGGTTATCTAGAAAGTTCATGGTTCGACAAATAAATTGAACTGAAATGGTGTAGATTTATTAGAAACTAGCTTCCGGCTGCTGATTTAATGAGCATCACCCTTTCCAGTGACATAAATTTGTATTTCATTACACAAAATTGCAAAATCTACACCCCAATTGACATCAACAGTGAGGCCCCGCCACGGTCACTACACACCATTGTGGTGATGTCGTTGTGTCGGAACGCAAACAATATCCGTGTACGCCATTGTAGCTGATTACCAGTGTATTTGAGGAGGCGAAAACTGTCAGCAGCGTGCCACCCAGCGTAAAGGAAGTCCTGTTCCTCCGCACATCTGGAACGGAGCTCGGTAATGTTGTGGCCATTTCGCCACTGTTCACATCGACGCCCATGAGCCACCGTGCATGGGGGGAACTCCCTCGTTGTTATCCTGGTGCTGGTTGAGGTACGATCGTTTGTACCGTGATACCTCCGGGTGCAAACTGCACCCGGCCAGGATATGGTGTGCTAGTTTTGCCAGCCTGGCAAACTAATCTTTGCTATGTACCCCTTTCCGGAGCTCCGGACAAACTCGACCTACATTTCCGACTCCGAGTGGCAAACTACGGTGCCTGCACCCTGAGGAGTGCGATGAGGGTGGCTATTTTAATTAACATGGGACAACGTAGCAGTGGCTGTGGACCCCCGCCGTCCGTGCGGAGTTGCGTTGCCGGCAAAAGGTGTTTGAAATGACAATGAAACTCTCTCTACTGGTACTACCCGGTGTGCAGCGCATTAAAGCCAGTTTTTTGTTTGCGTAGCCCATGTTTCTGTGGCGCAGAGCAGTTGATATTTTAAGCGCAAAATATGACGGCACCAATCGTGCCGAGAGGAGAACAGCTCGCAAACTCCCACCATCGCCACAGAAGCGCATTAACGCGCATTATGGCGTTAATGCCACCCGTCATAAGGCAGCCGGCTTATGCTTTCCCGGTACGCCGGAGAGCGACCGGGCACCGGGCCACGGGATCAAACTGATGTGATTTTATTCGGCCCCCGCACCTCGCGTCTACGCTTTACGAAGAAATGTTGTACCGCATCGGGGACCATCAGGTCCCCGGGAGGGGATCGATGGCTTTGTGCCAAAATTGAAAGCTTTAGCGTGTGCCGGGTGAGTGGATTTTGTGGAAAGCAGTGGCTCAACTAATAGAATGTTTATAACTCGATAGGAGCCATTCGTCAATCATTCATTGTGCAACAAATGTTCCAATGGCCGCTGTTTGAAGCTCCACAAATCAACTGTAACCTGGCGCACGCACACATTGAATTAATTTCACTCACGCACCGCAAGCCGGAGCGGAATACTAATTTTTCTCCAACAACGACCAACATCTTGTTCGGTTCCGTGGATCCAATAGTTTCTTACACCGAAGTGATCGAGTGGGCAGCCTTCGCTTCGAGAAAAGCTGCCGACGTTATCGGAAAAGCTTGTTAGTGATGGTCCATAAATTTGCTGAGTCCGGTCAGAGGAGACTTCATATTGGGCTGGATCTACGCTCGTCCCCCCGTCGTTTCGACCAGGACCAGCTGGACTCGCGCGGACTCGAGATAGGAAAGTTGATAAGCAAACGCAAAGCGAACGGTAGCGCCATCGGCTTGGGGGCGAATTGGATTGACAAGGGCAGTTATTGATTCTACTGTGGCGATGTCTTCGTTCGGTTCGGTTCCTTGTCCGTTCGAACACCTTACTGCGTTGGGGGCATGTGAATGAAAAACTTATTGTTTCACAGACTGTCACCGGGCGCGCACTGCAGATGTGTCTTTCGTGGGCGAAGAAAGTTTCAAAAGGCACCCGACGGTTGGCACAAGTCTTTGTCTCAGTTGCAGAGCCCTTGCAGATGATCGGTATTGAGAGTGAGCTTGGATGGATGAACAGTTGCTGCACTGGTTTGTAGCAGACTGCTTAATCCTTACTCCCTTATGGTGGCTTGTTGGAGGAATTAACAAAGTTTTCAAGATCCTCCGAAAGTTTAGTGGCTCCAGGAAGGGTCTGAGACCGTAAATTGACTTCGAGCACCGTGCAGTGAAGTCGAGTAGGCTTTGAATTTAAGCAAAGCACTGCTCGAACAAAATGAAATTTCCTTTCTCACGATGCTACTTTGACCTTTCCGCTTTATTCTGAGTGACAGTTGCTGTCAATGGGTACGTGAAATTTTTCCATTTTAAAAGTAGACCAGCGATCGACTTTTATTGAATTATTGTTCGGCAAACCGTTTTCTTAATGAATAAATGATTGCTTTTAGGGGCTTGTTTCGTTCCCCAGTGTTTTGTTTTGCCGCTGAATTCTCTTTTCCCCACTAATACGGAGCCCAAATCCCGGTGACTCCCATTTGTTATTCCACGACACTGGCCCAGGTGCTAAACGGCTGGCGAACCCTGAGGCCTGAACCATAAAATGGTACACAGAAGGTGGCAAACATCACATAGATTATTGATAAGATTCCAATCTTTTTTTCCGGCGCCGATTATCCTTTTCTTCTCCGAGAGTTTTCTTGTTGGCCCTGGTACCTCTTGGTGCCAAAACTCGCAACCCGGAGCCGCTCCAAGGTCCAAAAACGGTTCGACAATCTCGGCTAATCCCATGCATTATTCACTGTGCCAAAGGGTTTATAGGATGGAGTCAGCCTACGTTCCAGGGGTTCTATGTTTTCATTTGTCGACAGTCGGTTTTCCACGCACACGCACACGTGTCGTGTCGGAAAATATTTGACATGGCGCTTGTTTACACAAGAAAATGCCTAATGCAGGATAAAGTTGGCAGGAAAAAAGTGCCTTAAAAAGGGATCGTTTGGGATACACCGTTTTGGATGTAATGGAAAATTGAAGCAAATCAATGCGAACTTTAGGCTTTTTAACAAAACATTCCATCGGTTCGAAGACGCGAAAGCGTTTTTGCTGTGGTCAAATTCTTTCCGCTCAATTTTTCACGCGTTCCGCACGAATCTTTATCGTTATTACTTCGTTCCGGTCAGACTTTCCGTTCCGAGGATAATCGATAGATAAACGGAAACCAGATCGCAATGATTGATGGTATCGATACTTGGCATGATTGTGCAGAAAAAGCAAGGAATGAAAAATTGTTTACTTTTTTGGACCTTGACGGGGAAAAAAGGTTGGCTTAAAAAATCCGATCTCCGATGGTATCGGTTCTAAATGTTCATGCATATTAATGTCCACCATTAGTATGCAGAAGCCCGGAAAGCCATTTGGGCGAACATTATTTTTGTTGCGGTCTGGGGACAAAATCTGTACACGTGTTGATGCTTTGCTTTACAGTTCTGTGACAGTTTTATAATTGGTTCACTAAATTGACCATGATGGTTTGCAACAAGTAATTAAGCATATTGCTTAAATGCCGAATTCTTTAGCATTTAAATCGAGCCCGGATCAGATTTGTAATTTAAAGGATATTTCCATTACCAAGTCGAAGATTCTCTTACTACAAACACGCAAAATCCAATTGCCCTACATCTTAACGTAAAGAGTTTTTTCCATGGATTGCGACCGTCTGAATTGACATAAATTAATGGAACGCCAGCCGCAGTCAAGTAATGTAGTCCAATGAACTGACAGCCCCAATCGTGCCACACCATTCCCGTGTCACGACAGTTGACGTGCCGCGTGCGGCGAGTACAAATGAGAAACTCAACCGCCATTTCATCGCCATTTTGTTCGCCGAATAAATTTATTTTACCCACGTAACGCACGGGACTGAGCCGCGTAACACAGTTATGCTTTATCTCTCGCATTTCTCATCTCTTTCAACCCTGAAGCCGGGAACCGGGTGACACTGGGCACAAGTGGAAGATATTGTGGTCTCCTTACTCACCTGCTGCGCTCTGTGGGTCCATTTAAATATTCGCATAGGCGGCCGGGTGGCCGTTTTCGTAATTGTTGTTTGTTTTATTTCACTGCACACCAGATGGCGCGGCATCGCAGCAGGAAAATGTGCCACTTTCTTGCACCATTTTCTTTTACGGTTCCTCCGACGATTGTTGGCCTCCGCAAAGGCGATTATATTTATTTTCCTTTTTTCCATGCCCGTGTGTATGACTGTATTTTGTGTGCGAAATTTCTCGAATTGTGACATACATTCACGCGTCTTAAAGGCCGCACAAATAAATCGTGTGCGTAGGTCGTTGTGCGCGGCTTCTGCTTTGCTGTGCACAATCGCACAATGGGTGGACGATTTGGTCGGTTGGTCGGTGTGAATAGAAAAGCAGTTCCAAATACCCGGGCGGTCCATGAGTCGTGAAGATTAATTTCAAACAGTCATTTTTGGAAAAAGTGTTTCAAATTTTTATCAATCCGTACTAAATATATCCGGTCGTGTGGCATTATCATTTGATTTTCTTTCGTTACTCTTTTTAATTCATCAATTGAGGTAATAAAATTAATAATATTCAGCAACATTCAAAACATTTGTGAGAATTTTAACAATACCTTCGCCGTTGTGGCAATAATTTCGTTTCTCCTGGTCGTTCACGTTCCACATCATTAAAGGTATTAAAATGATTTCAATTCGTTTCGCAAGTATCAAACAGTCTTCCGAAATGTTGATCAAAACTCATTTTCTTATTAAAACGACAAAGTTATTGTTGAATTGTGTGAGTCTCTTATGTGTGTGCCGTTCATTTGGAGATAAATGAACTTTCCATCAAAGTAACCGAATAACGCCGGTGCTAGGTTAATTACTTGTCGGCCCACGTGGTACAGTAACAAACGGACGACCGCACGTGGGCGCCGCGGGTTTGCGTTGCGTAGCGTTGTAATGTTATGACCCTGCCCCAGTCTAGGCCGGGCACGGCCCGAAAGTGAGTGACGTGTTTCCAGTGCGAAATGTCCGGCGCGAAGGATGCTTTTTGATTTACTGTGCACGTCATTGTGTGTTTATTTGTTTGCGTGTCTCGTGCGTGAAGGCCGGCTTCTGGGAAGGTTTTGGTGTATGTAGTGTCTGTTTGCGTGTGTGTGTGTGTGTTGTAAGTGGTGTAAGCGGTCTTCGAAGACATCGACTTCGAGCGCGCCGCTCGGTCGGATCAGTCGAGCAAATCACAACCCCGCCGATCGATCGTTCCGCCGAGGTGCTAATCAACGAGGGTTAGAAGTTTCTTCGAAAAGTTTGTAAAGTGTGATTGTGCGATCCGTTTGAAGTGATCTCCGATTGTGCTGTGCGATGAGAGTGCGGGATATCGAGTCAGCGGGGGGCCACTAGTTAATTAGCATGAAATTAATGTTTTGAAGTGTTTCGGTGCGAAGCTGCGAAGGGGCATGCCGGGGACTGGCGGGGTGCCCCCGTTGAATTCGAGTGGCCCGCTGGCCACGGCCAGAGTGAAAGTATGAGCAAGTTTCGTATCAGTTACAGTGCCCTGGGTATGTCCGAAGAGAGCTGCAATTCCGCGACGAGCGCTAGAGCACTACGCATTGTTAATTTCCCCGCAGAAACGTTCGATGGCACGCCGGCGGCGGCGGCAGCGGCAGCGGTGGTGGCCGCCGGCTCCAGGAGGGGGTCCAAGTTTTTCCAGCGACCCCGCTCGATGTCCGCCTGGAGCGACATCAGCCGCAGCAGCATGCGCCTGGACGAACGGTAAAACACAACCCACCGAGTTCTGTTGGCCAGCGTTCATCTCCGTAAAAATAAATGATAGTTCCAAAGGGTTCCGCTTAATGTAGTTTTCGTACGTAAATATTTATCAGTTTGTTCAATTCGTTGCCCAAAAAAAACCGTTTCGCAAAAACAAAACGGGATCGAACTTGTAGCTGGAACCATAAACAAATGAATATTGCATATCCATATGAATATTTCATTCTCAAATAACACTCGCACGAGAGAGTCCTGCATTCAACGAGTTTTAAACTTGAAGCACCTAAGCTCGCTTCCGTTTCCGGCGGTATGAAGTCCGCCTAAGCATTTTCGATGTTTATTCGTCTATTTTGTTTTGTATCGCATCCAAAATGGATTCTAAACGCCAAACCCAAGTCCAGCCGCATGAAGAACACCGTTCTCCACTCCATGAAGCAATCGAGAAAACAGGGATAAGCATTCCGTCGCAAATTCCGGATCCTTCCGGGAGGCCCTTTTCAATGGGCCGATGGGTTTTACACCAATCCGCAGCCGGTGGGCAAGCAGCCGGCGGCCAAGAAATTTAATTCCAGCTCCTTCTTTATCGGTTTCGGTGACCTTTGGCTTGTTCTTTGCACGGATTATTTTTGCACGATTTAATTTGAAGCCCTCGGAAAGCCTTACAAAGGGCTCGGCGGTGGTTGCCACAACGCAAGGTCTTAAGGTGCCTCCTTCTTTCAGCAACATTATATTATGCTTATCAGACATTCATTTTTTTTTTATCTCGCTATTTATATCAATTTTTTCTGCTCCTTCCTTTGCAGGTGAGTGTAAACGACAAGCGCCGTGGAAGCGATGGCCAGCAAGATAGCCAGTAGCGAAGGGATAACCCTGCCAGCCAAAGGCAAGTCTATATTTATAAATGGCCTCTGGCGGACGTGTAAGGGATGGTGGTCCCCAGCCCCCATTATCGTGTCCGCTGGTTTAACATTCAACCGAGTAATCTTGATGCCCCGCAGGGCATTTGCACACACGTCTGGCGCAGATGGCCGCCACGTGGTGCCGTAATGAATATTAATCATCACCAGCGGTTGAACTCCACACTTCGCACACTACGGCGGCAGTTCGAATTGTGTTCGAAAGCGACCGTTACAGATTGACCCCGAGTCCGGGCCCCTCAACCACCCGTAGTTCGAGTGGGAGGCAGCGTCAAAGTATGTCGTCCCCTCTTGAGCAGCGCTCGGCTGTCAACTGACTGCCGATGCTGACTGCTCATAACGAGTGCGCGTCCCGGTGCATTAATATCTGACAATAGCTTCGAAGGAACTCAACGAGGACGCCCGGATGTGCGAGTGAGTTCTCTCCTCACGGGGGTGGGCTTTAGGGTACATGCGCGCCCGCAATCCGTGAACCTGCTTCACTTGGATGTCTTCATCGGGGAAGTTCGACCGAGTGACTTTATTTGTGTTCATTCGAAGTGAACAGGAAATGACCGCCCTAGTCTAGTCTCAACCCAAAAGCTCCCGGAAGCTGCAAGGGTGAAGCTTTTTCGAGGATTCCGACTCCCAACCGCTGGTAAAAAAGGTACAACAGAAGGTCAACCCGAACGGATCCGGTTGGCGTTCTAATGAAGTCACGGTATTTTCAGTATTTTGCAAGCGTTGAGTTATTTTTAGGCCTTGGAGTTATTTTTACTCTGCAGTAAATAATTACTCGGCCCTCGGCCGGGAAGCCCCCTTGACACAGGGTCGCTCGTTATGGGAAGTCCATTTTCAGTCCTACCTCTCATGTCGACGATGCTGATGTGAAAGGATTATGACGAACAATCGGCTTTCGGTGCCCACGATCAGCCCCCGGGGGGCTCTAGGGAAGATACTGCACATAATGCAGCATAAGGCACCCGCATTACATTTGTCAATCCGAGAACAAAGAAAGTCGGTGCGCAATAATGTGCCGGATGATAAATCATGCACCGTGTCTCGGTTTGGGGCGGCTTTTGAAACGACACGTCACAGGCGCTCCCTCCGAGAGGTGTCGATTGTAGGTGCATAATTTATGCAATAACGTGTAAGTGCTGGGGCGCGTTCCACCGAAGGGCGGGCGACGTATGCAAATCATCGAATCAGTCAAATGCAAAAATCGGCTGCGACGCTGTAAAAACGTGTCGTTGCTTATTGATCTCCACCGTAGTCCACCCGAAAGTGTAGAGCAATAAACGACGAAAGCCTTTTGCATACGAAACAGATTAGCGAGGGGGGCGAACAAACAAAAAACGGGGTAAGCAATATGCACACGATGAGTTCCCCGGACTCGAAAGAGGTCGCTTTTATGCTTCATTAACAAGTCGAATAGGAAGGAAATGAATCACAACTATAATCCACCTTACCAAGGCCAAGGCAAAGGGCGGCGCGTGGCTGCCTCGAGGACGACGGCGATCAAGGTGAAGAGGTGAATCGAAACCGGTGGCCCAAACACGCAAAGGGTCCGTAAAAATTGATTACTATACCGAACTGGTGGATCTTGGGTTCGGGCGCGATAAAATCGGCATCGGCGACTCCTTGGGCCACCGACTTCCGTACGGCCCGGCCCCTCGACTTGCCTAGACGATCGATCCTCGCTAGAGGTCGGTGATAAAACTTTAAATAATGAACCATAATGATAACCAGTCCACTTTGAGGTCGCGTTGCGTAACGGGGTCCATTAGGGGTTTACTTTTTCTTTTGTCGTCTCCCCAGAAGCCACGACCTGTCAATAGGTTGCTGGCCCCGTTCTGGGCTCGCGTGGCGTAGCACGATGCTCTTACACTCGTCCAAAAGCCATGTTTGCATTGTCCCTTCGGGCTGGGTATAGCACTTTTTCCACCAAGAATGCCCACAGAAGAGGCCCCAGAAGACGCTCGCAAAAGAAGTTCACTGTTCCGCGGAGAATAATTAACATGTCCCGGCCCGGAGGGAGGGGCGCAGGACCCTTTTCCCATCTACACCGGAGCGCTTTCGCGTGTCGCGGGTGAACCACCCCATTAGGCCCCTGTAATAAGTTTGACAATATCCTTTATTTAAATAACCTTCGTCTTTGACTCCCGTTTACTGACTGACTCGCAATCTTCTTAAACAATACCTATATACCTATCTTAGCCTACTTAGAAGAATATTCGCTACACCTACCCTCTTTAAAAAAAAAATTGTTTTTATGAATAAAAATGAATAAAAACCATTTTTTTGAATTTCGTGGCTATCTCCAAGTGTCTTTTACAATGTTTTGTGTTGTGTATCTTTTAAATTCTAAGTCTATTTTTATGTACAATTTGAGTTTCCTTAGTTGCTAAATTTTCTATTGTTACATTAGGATGATTTACGCTAACGACGCTAAATGGTCCCGAATAAACTGGGTCGAACTTCCTACGATTTTCGATTGTTAACCAAACTCTACTACCTGTTTCTATTCTTATTGGGTTAGTTTTAGTTGTTTTGCTAACTCTGTTTGTTTTTGATTTGTCTAATAGCGTTTTGGCTTTATTGCAAGCTGACTGAATTCTGTATTTTAGTTCAGCCGCATATGAATCTATATTATAAAGAGGATCTATTGGCATATTCGGATTATTTGTAAGTTGGTATGGTTTTCCAAACACTAATTCAAACGGTGAATAATTGTGTTCTGAATGTGGGGTTGTATTGTAGGAGAAAACATAGAATGGTAGCCATGCATCCCAATCATCGTGCGAGTCGTTTATAAAGTGCCGCAAATATTCATTGAGGCATCTATGATTTCGTTCTAAACTTCCGATTGTTTCAGGGTGATAAGCTGTAGAAAATTTATGTTCAATGTTAAGCATTGTGCATATGTGGTTGAAAGTTTCGTTTCTATACTCGGTTCCCATATCTGTTTTGATAATAGAGGGGCAACCATACTTCAGCACGAACGATTCTACAAAAGCCTTGGCTAGTGTTTTGGCCTGTTTATCAATTATTGGAGTGATTATGATGTATTTAGATAATTCACATTGTATAGTTAATGCGTATCGGTTCCCTGCATAAGTCTTTGTAAATGGACCAATTGTGTCCATTGCTATCGTATTAAATGTTTTGTCTGGGGTAGTCGTATGTATTGGTATTTCTTGTGTCTTTTGCGTGTGTTTGTTCTGCTTACAGAACAAGCATGACTTGACGTAATTTGCTATTGTGTATCTCATGTTAACCCAATAGTAGTTTCTTCGAAGTTTTTGCGTCAGCTTATTTATACCTACATGTCCTCCTAAGGGTGTCACGTGGTTTTCCTTAATCAGCTTGACAATTTCGCTTTGGTTTTTGATAATTTGTGCTGGTTTGTAAAGTACTATCTGCACATCTTTGAGTGTGTTACAACACATTTGCTTAAAATATTCGGGCGAAATATTTTCAAACACCGTATCATTTTTGGCAATAGCAATTGCCTTCTGTCCCGTATTTTTGGCCATTTCGTTAATAGTGTTGAGGTACCTTTTTATGTTAGTTGGTTGTAATGCATAAGAAAATTGCGCTTGAGCAATAATCTTTTTCACATTTTTATTGTACACTGTTATGTGCACTTTGTCCCGGTTTGATAAACTAAACACTAACTTTGGTAAATCAAAAGCGTCAATATTATTAATTGAATCATATGCCATGAGATGATTAGTCCCGCTATCTGGTCGATTGTTGCTGTCGTTTCGTATGTTTGTTTTTGTCATTGATCGCGTCTGTATTTGTAAGACTGGTAGGTTTTTTAGATCTTCGGTATCGATGGCAACACGTGATAGTGCGTCGGGTCCTACATTATCTTTGCCTTTAACGTGTTCCACCTCGAAGGAAAACTCCTCCAAATCTAGTCTCATCCGAGTCAATTTAGATGATGGGTTAGTCATTGAGAACAAGTACACTAAAGGGCGGTGATCAGTTTTTACTACGAACTTTCTACCATATAAGTAGGGTCTAAAATATGTTATTGCCCAGTGTATTGCCGTTAATTCTTGTTCTATTGTAGATTTATTGCTTTCCCCTTTTGTAAATTTCCTACTTGCATATGCAATTGGGAGTTCCATATCGCCGTGTGCTTGTGACAGAACCGCGCCACATGCTATTTTTGAAGCATCTGTGCTTAGGACGAATGGTTTTTTAAAGTCCGGAAATTGCAATATTTGCGGGTTAAGCAATTTGTTTTTAAGGGTGTTGAATGCAGTTCTGCACTCATTAGTCCATATAAATTTTACATTTTTGCGCAGCAACGCATTTAGTGGTGCTGCTGCGTCTGCAAAGTACGGAATAAAACGTCTATAATAGTTACAGAAAGCTACGAACCTTCTAGTTTCATCTACTGTTTTTGGCTCTGGATAGTTAAGGATTGCTGAGTATTTGCTTTTATCAGGCTGGATTCCCTGCTCAGAAATGTGATGTCCTAGATACGTTACATCAGTACAGAAAAAATGGCATTTAGATGGGTTGAGTTTTAAATTGTGGGTTCTTAATTTTTCAAACACTTTCTGGAGGTTGATGAGGTGATGATTAATAGAGCATCCGATTACGATAATGTCATCGATATACAAAAATGCACTTTCAGGGGGTAAACCGCTGAGAGCTATTGTCATCATCCTCTGAAAACTGTTGGGAGAAATATTCAGTCCGAAAGGTAATCTATTGTATTCAAAATGACCGTTCTGGGTGGAAAAGGCTGTATATTGTTTAGACTTGTCATCCAGTTCCACTTGGTGAAAACCCGACATTAAATCAAGGGTTGAAAAATATTTTGCTCTACCAAGTTGGTCTAAGATTTCGTCGATTCTTGGTAATGGGAATTTGTCAGCGACAACTTTTTTATTTAGTTGTCTGAAATCGACGACTAAACGCCATTTCTTTGAACCTGGAGCTGATTTTTTTGGTACTAATAGGATTGGTGAATTGTATGGTGAGACGGAAGGTTTTATTATTTTATCGTTTAATAGTTTGTTAATCTGGTTATTAATTTCTTCTTTGTGTACTTCTGGGGAACGGTAGTTTTTTATATATACCGGATTATCGTCTTTGAGATTAATCTTTTGTTTATAAAAGTTATTTCTTGTGAGAGTATCTCCTTCTAATGAAAATATATCGTTATATGTTGAGCATAACTCTATTAATTTATCTTTGTGTGACTCTGGAGTATCTTTTAAATTTAGTTCTTTGTATAAAATATCATTTCTATTATTGTTTTTCTTTTGGTTGAGATTAAAAACATTGAAATTGCTAAGAATGTGGTATGTTCTTTTAAAATTTCTGCTGATATGTGCCGGATCGCTAGTTGTGTTTATAAATTTGACGAAATGCCAATCAGAATTAATTATTGTGCTAGCACAATACACTCCAGGTTTTATTTCCTGTGACAGTAAAACGTAATCGTCGCGGATATTATCAGTATGAACTTGCCGGAAAACTTCGCATCTCGGAGGAATGATAATCTCTCCATTCAAATTGTCTTCAATAGTGATTTCTATACTCTCCGATCTGTTATTGATCGTGAGAATCCAAGTGTCGTAATTAATCGAGCAATGATATTTTGTTAGAAAATCTCTACCGATTATACCGTCAGTAGGAATTTGAAAATTTTGTGGCACTACCTGGAACTTGTGTTTAATCTTTGCACCATTTGGTAAATGTATATCTGTTACTATTGAACCAAGTGTTTCTATTTTTAACTCATTAATGCCGGTAATCTGACATTTTTCTTTTTCGACAATAAACTGAGTTACATTTATAGAGTTTAGTTTCAAGATTGAAATGTCAGCACCAGAATCTACCAAGAGTGTTGCTTCATTTGTTGAAAATCCTAATTTTAAACGAACAAAGTTGCAATATGTCGTATTTACTTGTAAGCATTTACTTGTTATCCCTAGCTTGCCTTTTTTAAAGTTGGGTTGATGAGTGCTTAGTAATTTTGTTGTAAATTTCCAATTCTGATTTGTTGCTGGGATTCTTCGTCGGGGCCCCCAACATTGATATCTTGGGGGAGTGTGGAGTTTTCCGAATTTGCATAATAAATTTGTGATTTCTGGTTTCCTCTGTGTTGCGATTTTTGTGTTGGTCTTGGATTATTATTATCCTGGTAAGACCGATTATTGCGATAATCCTGGTATTGCTGATTGTATTCACGGTTCTTATTGCCATTATATTGGCGATTGTAGTTGGTGTTGTTATAATTGTTGTGGTTGTGATTGTTCTCATTGTATTGACGGTTGTAGTTGTTTTTGTTGTTGTAATTGTTGTTATTATTCTGGCGGTATCTGTTTGGATTATTTCTATTATAGCTATGTTCTGACTGGAAGGCCAGAACATTACTTGTGTTACCATTATCGTACTCGAAAATTTTTTCAAATGCTGCCGTAAGGGTATTAAAATTACCCGCTTTTAACAGCAAACTTGTTTCATTATTTTTAACTCCTATTGCAAGTGCTTTAACGCCTGCTTTAATAGCCATTTTTTCGGCCACCGGTGCTGGTATATCTTCCCCTATATAACTTTGCTCTAATTCGAGCGTAAGCTTCTCAATTTCCTCGGTATACTTTGTTACTTCGCCCGTTTGCTTGGTAGCGTTAAGCTTAGCAACAAGTGTTTCGGATGAAATTTTCAACTTGCACTTTGCTTCAAGATTCTTAATTATTTCATCTATGTCTGTTGGCGCGTCGCCTACCGCAAGTTTAGCCTTTCCTTCTAATCGCGATGAAATTAGTTGCATGACTAGTTCATTGTTTCTTTGAGATACTAGTGATTTGCAAGCCTTAAGGGCTGCAATCGTATTACTTAATTTAGTGCTATCCCCATTGTAAATTGGGATTAGTACTGGGATTGTTTTTATGAGTTCTATCATTGATGCCATTTTGATTTACTAAATAGCCTAGCTATTACCTATTACTTATTACTGAATTTTCCTATTTACTTATTGTTTGTCTATTTTTATAAATTAAGATAAATTATTTAAAGGTAAAATACTTAAGGTTCTTAACAGTAACGAACTTGTGGTAAAGATGATGATGCTAATGCTCGATGCTGATACTCGACGCTGATGCTTGACGCTGATGCTCGACGCTGATGCTCGACGCTGATGCGATGCTTAATGCTGATGATGATGATGATGCTTGTACTGCTTGTCGTGTGAATTCTCTGTTGATCACTTTATTTTATCACCGTCGTCGTTGGCTATCAGGATTCCTTCGCGTTTAGGTTTATTTCTCTGAGAAGGGCGACATCTTCGAGGTTCCGCAGAAAATTGCACGTTTTCTCCTTTTTTTTTTTTATTTTTTTAACACCTTCATATGAATTTCATGTAAGCTTCTTGCTCATTCGTGCGTCAGTTTCGATTTCTTATTATCTCGGCGTTTTCTTATGCCGGTTGTACTGTGATGAGATGTTGTAACTTTTCAAATCCCATACGAGTTGTTCAATGTGAACTATGATTATCACAGAAACGGAATTCAATTCAGCCGTATTTTTCAAGAAATGTATTACACTGGTTTTGTTCAACTTCGTTTATTTCTTTCAATATTCGTGACGCTGCACGGTCGCCATGTAATAAGTTTGACAATATCCTTTATTTAAATAACCTTCGTCTTTGACTCCCGTTTACTGACTGACTCGCAATCTTCTTAAACAATACCTATA